>NW_006408534.1:30957408-30958312 GCF_000296735.1 Chrysochloris asiatica
GTTTTACTGCCTTGGTTCTAGGGGGAAAATCTTGACCTTAGAAACTTAGGGGAATATTGCATTTCTCTGTGGACATCCAGGGCTCATGTTTGGAATTAAATAAATATAACTGAACACTAAGATGAAAAACAATTTGCTATTAACTGCCAAGTGGCTAGATCTGTTACACTCAGGCCTATAGGGCCTCCAACCGCTGCACGGTCTGCAACAGTTCAGACTTCCACCTGTAGTCTTATGTATTGCAGAGTCTCTGCAGGAAGCCTCCTTCACTGGGCACGTTGTAGCCCCATTTTAGGTATTCCAATCAGTTGTAGGCAGAAGACAGACTTACAAGCTTTCTATGGTGATGTTTCTGGCTATTCCTTTCTCTCCCCCTCCAGTGTCTATTTTATAATATAACAGCAACAATACTTTTATAGGTGAATTCTTCCAAATGTTTGTGAAACATAATAACTTTGTACAGATAAAAGGGAAAAGAAGGCTACTAAAGGACATATGTCTTAAGAATTTGGATAAAGTCAGCATAATTTTGTTACCAAACCTGGGAAGAAAACTTTTGTTGTTGTTGTTGTTAGATGTCATGGAGTTGGTACCAATTCATAGCAAACTTATGCACAGCAGAATGAAACATTGCCCAATCCTGGGCCAACCTCACTATTGTTGCCATGCTTGAGCCCACTGATGCTGCCACTTTGCTAATCCATCTTGCTGGGGGTTTTCCTCTTTTTCTCTGACCCTCCACAATACCAAACATGATATCGTTGTCCAGTGACTGGTCCCTCCTGACAAAATGTTCAAAATATGAGAGACAAAGTTTGGCCATTCTGGCCTCCAAGGAGCACTCTGGCTGCACTTCTTCCAACACAGATCTGTTGGTTCTTTTGGCAGCCAATGGACTTTCAAT
>NW_006408534.1:30958672-30978300 GCF_000296735.1 Chrysochloris asiatica
TTCTTTACTTTCAGCAAGCAAGGTTGTATCATCTGCATATTTCAGGTTGTTAATGAGTCTTTCTTCAATCTTGATGCCAAGTTTTTCTTCATATAACCCAGCTTCTCATAGTATTTGCTCAGCATACGAGTGGTGGGGAAGAACACTAGAAGGAAGGGAAAAACACAGGGAAATCTTTCACAGTAAACAGAGAATATGTCATGATAAATAGAAAAAGTTGAAGTTGTCAAGGAGTTCATTTTCTTTGGATCCACAATCAATGCCCATGGAAGCAGAAGTCAAGAAACCAAAAAACTTATTGCACTCAATATTCAATCAACCAACTGCATTAATATGCTTCAGAAGACCTCTTTAAAGTGTTAAAGAGCAAAGATATCACTTTTAGGACTATAGTGACCTGACCCAGGCCATGGTATTTTCCATGGACTCACATGTATGTGAAAGATATAAAATGAATAAGGTAGACTGAAGAAGAACATTTGAATTATGGTCTTGGTGAAGAATATTGAATGTGTTCCTACTCATAGAGATCCTTTGTACAACAGAATAAAACCATTCCCTATCCTTCACCATCATCACAATCATTATGTTTGAACCGATTGTTGCTGTCATTGTGCCAATCCATCTGATTGAGGTTCTTCCTTTTTTTCGATGACCCTCCACTTTACCAAGTAGGATCTTCTCCAGCGATTGATCCTTCCTGAAAACATGTTCAAAGTACAAGAAACAAAATGTCACCATCTTTACTTCTATGGAACATTCTGTCTGTCCTTCTTCTGTGACTGATTTGTTTGTTCTTCTGATAGTCCAAGGTACTTTCAATTTTCTTCAGCAACACCATAATTCAAATGCATCATACTACTATTGTTGTTGTTGTGAAGTACTGCCGAGTCAGTTCCGACCCATTAGTGACCCTGTATAGGGTTTCCGAGGAGCAGCTGGTAAGCTTGAACCACCAACCTTGCAGTTCAAATGGCTTTGCAGTCTATATTGTTCCCTATTTATTATCCTACTTTTACATGCATATGAAAAATATCTTAGTTTGAGGAAGGCACACTTTAGCCCTGAGAGTGACATCTTTGCTTTTTGAACATTTTAAAGGTGTTGTGCAGCAGATTTACCTAATGCAATACATCATTTGATTTTTGTATTGCTGCTTCCATAAGCATTGTTTCTGGATGACTTGTCCCAAGTCATCTTCTGAATCCTTCTTGAATTTCTGGCTGCTCCCTGTTGTTGTACTGCTACACCTGTTTTTAATTATTACTCAGAAAAATCTTACTTAAATATGATATTAATGATATTACTCAATGATTTCTGTATTTTATAGTGTCACCTTTATTTGGAATGGGCACAAATATGGACGTCTTCCAATGAGTTGGCCAGGTAGCTGTTTTCCAAATTTCTTGGCATAGGTAAGTGAGCACTTCTAGTGTAGCGTCAGTTTGCTGACACCTTTCCATTTATATTCAGTCGATTCTTGGAGCGTTGCTTTTCCTCAGTGCCTTTACGGCGGCTTGGACATCTTCCTCCAATACCATCAGTTCTTGTTCATATACTATCTTTTGGACAGGTTGAACATCTTGGTACAGTGATTTTGTATATTCCTTCCATTTTCCTTTAATGCTTCCTGTTTTGTACAATAGTTTGCCCCTAGAACTCTTCAATATTTCAATCAAAGACTTGAACTTTTCTTCCATCTCTTCATCTTGAAATTACAGATAGCTAAAAAGGCCTGGAGGTTTACATTCTCCCTCATCATCCTATCACCCTATAGTCCTAGGTTCTTAGTCATGTGACTGAGGTGGAATTGGAAAGTTTGAGACATATTTTATACTCCATAGCTCCCCTGTGGGATCCGGCTGAGGCTGGAACTTCATCCTTGCTTGGTGTCATCCTCCTTCTTCCTCCTCTTCTTCAGTCACATTCTTTCTAGTTTATCCCAGCATAAATTCCAATATAAATCATTTCCATGAAAATTTTCATTTTACAATATTCTTCTGGGCAAAGGAGAATAAAAAATGTTTCTAGGCCCCAAAGAAGCTGGCAACTGTGCAAAAGCATGTATGAATACAAAGTGTTCACTCAATATTCAATCAACCAACAGTTATTGTTGTTATGTGCTGTCAAATCAGTTCTGACTCATAGTGACCCTATGTAGGGTTTCCAAGAAGTGGTTGATGAGCTTGAGCTCACAACCTTGTGGTTAGCAATCTACAGAGCCACACCAGGAATCCAACCAACAGTAGTTGGCATATATTCCTTAAGTGAAAGTCCTGTCATAAAGTATGTACTACACAACATTGAATCATCCTCTCAAGGAACTGTTAGACTCATAAGAAATATGTCATTAGCATAAATGATGATACCCTTAGCACCAAATAGGACTTCCAGAATCATGCTGGTCCATGTATTTTACTTCCCCATCCCTACTCCCAAGCTCCATTCCCCATTCCAATGTGCCACTGGAGTTAGTCACCCAGGGAAACACAAAGAAACTACTTATCAATGTGAGAAAATATTGAAATTTCTTATGCACATGGCTGTAGCTACAGGTTAGAGTGGACACAGGAAATGAGAGAGAGAGAGACCATTTGCCACATGAAAAAATGAAGGCTTCCAAGTGTCTACCTTTGTCAGTGTTCCAGAATAGTTAATACAACAGGAATAAATTCATGACTAAAAGCAAATTGGATAGGACTAGACTCTAACTACCTTTGCTTATCTCTCGATATTAGTGGATAGGTGTGCTACCTTTAAATTGATTCAGTTTTTCTAAATTATTTGTTCTTGGAAAAATCACCCAAGTTTCCCAGTTTTTCATCTTTTGGCAAATAGAAAAATAATGCATTATCATTTTATAATATTTTATCATTACATGATTATTTTCTAATCTCTATATTAGTGTGGTGGATCCATAGGATAAGCACAGTACTGTGAACCACAAGATCGGTGGTCAAAGCCCACCTGCCATGCTGCAGAAAAGAGGCTTTCTGCCCCTGCAAAGATTTTTCAAAAAGCCTTGGAAATCCTATACAGGGTAGTTAGGAACCAGAACTGATTTGCTGGCAGTTAATAATGACAATTTTTTTAATAAAAATAATTTGCTGGGGTTTTTTTTTAAATTCATTTCTGAGATTTTCAATTTTATTGGTGATTTCAAAGAGCCATCATTTTATTTGATTATTCAAGCATTTTTATTTATTTATTTTTATATGAATTCTTTCTGCTTTTGTCTTCATCAAAGTATCTTTCAATTTTATAATAACTATAGAACTTTCTCCACCATTTGTCTGTCAGATTGTTTACTGTGGTGGATTGTGTATTATTGTGATTCTGGAAGCTATGTTACTGGTATTCTGAATACAAATAGGTCACCCATGGTGGGCAGGTTTCAACAGAGCTTCCAGATGAAAACAAAGTAGGAAGAAGGAGAAGTGAAGCACTTCTGAAAGATTAGAAAACTTTATGAATAACAGCAAGACATCGTACGATATAGTGCCTGAAATGAACTTCTCAGGTGGGAAGGCACAAAAAATACAACTGGGGTACAGTTGTCTCCTCAAATGAAATTGTCTTTAACATGTGACTGGAACAAAACTCTTGGGGCCTTTATTTTCTCATGACGCACAGCTCAAAATGAGAAGAAACAGTGTCAACCATTCTCTAGTAATTGAAATTGTAATATACAAAGTAGACATCTAGGAATACTGGAAGTCATCAAAAATTAAAGTGAATGCACAAAAATCTATATCCTAGTTATTAGTGGGAGTCCTGGTGTGGTGCTGTGGGATAATGCACTGGACTGCAAAGTCAGTGTGAACCACAAGGTCAGTGGTTCAAGCCCATCAATCACTCCTTGGAAACCCTATACACGGTTGCTATGGGCTGGAACCTATTTGAGGGCACTTAACAACAACAACAGGTATTAATGACCTGAAATGGACAAGTGTTTGCCATTTCTAATTGGATAAGCATATAACCTCCTATGCCAGGAACAAGAAATTGTAGAGTAATGCCTTGTCTTCGTGGCCAAAAATATATATTTTAAGATCTATCTTGAGAAGGAGGCTGGTAAGAGAATGATGAAGACAGGTGAAGACACAAGGAGGTATGCAAGGGTTCAAGGGGATAGAGGTAATTAATGATATATGCACAACCATGGAACAACAGTATTCTGTGGGTAGATACATAGACAGAGACATGGACTGAATGGATATGGGAGGAAGAGTGGGAGAATACCCACAAATACATGACATGAGAGTTATATGAGAATAAACACACATATGAATGTGGTAGAGCATACAGTAGGCAGAATGTTGAAAACTTCTTAGATATTATCAATCATCTTAAGGCAATTAATTTCTGGGCCTGGGGCTCAGGACTATAGTCTCAGGGGACACCATGGTCAATTGACATAACATAGTCCACAAAGACCCTGTTCTGCATACTTTGGTGAGTAGTGGCTGGACTTTTAAAAGCTCATGAATGTGCACCTGCCCATGTCTACTGGATTTGGCACACGATTTTACAAAATCGAATAAAAAAAGACTCTTTTTTGTTAAAATGAGTAAAGATGGGATTATTTGAGCATTTATTGGTATAGACAACATTTCTCACATATTTGGGGGCCTGTCCAGGATTTTCTGCCTTCTTGGAGCAGCAGCCCAGTGGAAAAAGAGATGCATCCCATCTTGGTTTCCCCAGCCTACTCCATGATGGTGATTGCCTCCCAGAGAGCGCCATAAAAAGACCCAAGTCTATTAAAAGATGATCAGAATGAGCTAGTGAGACGTGAAAGACTGAGAACAGAGTAATTGCTGGGGCCAGGTGATCTGTGCATGGGCCAGGGAGGGAAAATTGGACTATCTTCTGAGAACATAATACTGTTTTAAAATATACTTGATGTACTAATACTCTTCTTTCTGAATTGAAAACTCTTTTTGTTAAAATTTGGACCACACTTTATGTATACATTTTGTTTTGTTAAGAGGAGGACAAGGATATTGGGCTGTAGACGTAAGTATTGATTGCTTAAATTCATTTGACAAGGTTATAATGTTAAAGTATGTTTAATTGACATTCTTGTTTGAGAAGGTTTTAAGTGAAGTACTGTATTCATGAATTAAGATGATAGAGCTAGTAATGTTTCTTTTAGTTTGAGGAACGGACAGAGTGTAGTAAATACTGTTGTAAGAACATGTTATCCCTGGATATCTTCACGTTAATCCTATCAAAATTTTTGAAGCTGAAGGGTTGAACCCACCATGGAAACTAGAGATCAATTCCTGAGAAACTACTTTCTGGCCCTTTCTGCTTTTGCTAACCCTCAGGCTAAAAGGATACTTGTTCCAAACCCATTCCTTCAAATTCACCATTCATCACTTCCAATCTGGAGACTTAGTAGTGATCAAGACCTGGAAAGAGGACAAGTGCAACTGGACTGGGAGGGCCCTTACCAAGAATGGACAATCCCAGAACCATCAAGAAGGATGAGCATGAGTGGAGACTGGGATCCCTGCCTGAAGAAACAGTGACAGCAGAGATGGTGGCAGAGGTGGTGACATGGAGCAGCTATGGACTCTAGGTCCATGGACTGAATGAGGCTGTGTGCCTACAGGATGTAGATTGGCTTTTGGACATTTATGTGTCTATCAGGTATTTCTGATTTGTTCATTTGTGATATATGAGGGGGAAATGGGGCCAGTGCATTTTTGGTTGTATGTGTTTTAGTTATGTCAAATGCAAGTGTGATGCAACCTAATATAGGCATAAGTTATCTCTAAGGAACATCCAGAAGTGATACACTTTATGAGAATTTAAGAAGAATTAATTGAGATGAGACCAACAAGTATAAAGAGAAAAAAAAAAAACAACAACACACACACACACACAAAAAGCTCATGAGTGGCCATTAAGGTGCGACTGTTGTTCTCTCCTTGTGTGGAAGAAAGAAGAGTGATGGAAATTGAAGATTCTTGGGATCAACTAGCCCAATAAACTAATGAAACATGTGAACATCAATCTCCATGACTCTGAGATCAGAAGAACTAGATGATGCGGGCCGCCAACTGCTCTGAAGATATCACATTATTTATTTGATCTGCTAATTTCAAAAAATGGTGATTTTTAAATCTCCTTCATGAAAGTGGATTTGTCAGTTTCCTTTCAAATTTTTGTCCGTTTTTGCTTTAAAGTGAGACTTCTATACCAAAACAACAAAGTACTCTGATATGCTGAGCAGATATCCTGCAACAAGGACATGGGAGAGCAACTGAAACAGATTCGAATGGTAATTCTGGAATTTTAAGCTTCAAAGGCAAGGACAGAGAGGTAGATTGTCATCTGGGAGAGAAAGCTGAGCAGCAGCATTGAGAAAGAAGAGACATGGGTGGGCTGTCAACTGACCTGGCACGAAGTTGCCATTTTAAACTTTTGCAGGTAACTGACAATCAACATGGTACCTGGAGGCACAGGACCTGTACCGGAGATTGGTGTAAGGGTGATGTGGTTCTTCCTTGTTCCCTAAGCCCTCTTGGTTGCAGGGGGTGCAGTCAGTCCCTCCCACAGACATGTAGCAGCCCCTCTTGCACTGCCTCAGCACTGCCAGGATTTGGAGCCTGCTTTGAGAATCTCACCTAATTTGATCTTTTATTGCTGTTGTCTGTTCTGGGGGGACAACAGTTGTGCCCTTATAGCCCAGCCCAGTTTAAATTCTATTTTTAGAAATTTCTTCCTAATCCCTGAAGGCAACGTTCTTATTGAGAACAGAAGTATTTTATGTATCTTCAGAATTTAGGAATAGCTTAAATTCTCTCTGAAGAAAACTTTGATCAGACAAAGAGAAGTTGTTAGTAATTGCGATTGAAATCATAGATCAATGTGTAAGTAAATTTTTTTTATCTAATGAAGTATACCTAAATAAATGAATAATTGAATAGGAAGAGTTAAAGGCATTATATATTGCTTAGTGACATCTTCAATTTCATAAATGGCCTAAGTGCTTTAAATATCATATTTTATGATGCTGAATTCAGACTAAAGCAGGGCTTTCAAAGCATTTTAAGATGTCTTAACAATCTTTCTCCATTTATTTTAATA
The DNA here is from genome assembly GCF_000296735.1 of Chrysochloris asiatica. Classification (NCBI taxonomy): domain Eukaryota; kingdom Metazoa; phylum Chordata; class Mammalia; order Afrosoricida; family Chrysochloridae; genus Chrysochloris; species Chrysochloris asiatica. The sequence continues at coordinate 30,965,774 of NW_006408534.1, forward strand.
AGTGTTTTGCTCTCTAACAGCTGTGTACTACACAGTGCTTTGCTTCTTGTTTGCAGGCTGTTGGTTGATCTGTACTGTGAGGTACTGTTAATGAGTCTAATGTCTAGATCATTAGGAACAGTGACCAGGACAATATGTTGGTGACTGGGTTTACTGATTGAATTGTGTCTCCCAAAATATATATAAATATCCTGAACCCTATACTGTCAATATAATTCTGTTTGGAAATAGGTGTTTTGTTTGATTAATTAGGCCAACTCAAGTAGAATAAGTTCTAAATCTAATCACTTCTAAGTTATTAAAAGGACAAAATAGAACAAAGTCACATGAAGAAGAAGACTGACACAGGGGACAGAAACAGCTATAGCTAAGGATTCCTGTTCTATGAAGAAAAACGTGGCATCAGGATTGAAGGAAGACTCATTAACAACCTGAGATATGTTGATGATACAACCTTGCTTGCTGAAAGTGAAGAGGACTTAAATACTTATTGATGAAGATCAAAGACCACACAGCCTTCGGTATAGATTGTATCTCAATAAAAAGAAAACAAAAATCTTCACCACTGGACCAATAAACAACATTCTTACCAACAGAGAAAAGATTGAGGCTGTAAAAGACTTCATGCTTCTTGGATCCACCATCAACACTCATGGAAGCAGTAGCCAAGAAATCAAATGATGTATTGCATTAGGTAAATCTAGTGCACAAGAACTTTAGAAAGTGTTGAAGAGCAAAGATGTCAGTTTGAGGACTAAGGTGCACCTGACCCAAGCCACTATAATTTCAGTAATCTCATATGCATGTGAAAACTGGACAGTGAATAAGGAAGACCATAGAAGAATTGATGCTTTTGAGTTATGGTGTTGGAGGAGAATACTGAAAGTGCCATGGGCTGCCAAAATAACAAACAGATCAATGTTGGAAGAAGTGCAGCCAGAGTGCTCCTTGGAGGCCAGGATGGCCAAACTTTGTCTCTCATACTTCAGACATATTGTCAGGAGGGACCAGTCGCTGGAGAAGGATATCATGTTTGGTAAGAGGAAGACCCTCAGCGAGATGGATTAGCAAAATGGCAGCATCAATGGGGTCAAGCATGGTAACAATTGTGAGGCTGGTCTAGGACCAGACAGTGTTTTGTTTTGTTGTGCATAGGATTGCTGTGAGTCAGCACCGAGTCAATGGCATCTAACAACAACAACAACAACAACTAGACCCTGGAGTAAATAAGGAAGGACCTCCCCCTGGGATCACTCCCTAAATCTGGACTTCTAGCCTTCTGAATTATGAGAAAATAAACATCTGTTCTTTAAATCCACCCACTTGTGGTATTTATGTTATGTCAGCACTAGGTAATTAGGTGTGTGAGTAAGGGGCCAACACAACCCCCGGCACAATTGCTCCACTGCTGTCTCTTTGATCTAGATCCTTTGCCCTTGGCTATTAATTATATTCAAAACAAAACCCAGAAACATTTCATTTAAAGTGATACATAGTTATTTTGAAAATACTATAGTTCTGTATCAAAATGATTTGTCCTTTCAATACATTGGTGTCATTGTAGCTCAAACAATAGCATAGCAAGTGTATTGACCTTTACTTCTCTGTTTTCTCATCAGCTAAATGAATATTTTGAGAAAACTAACGTTTTTACAAAAGAGGAACAAGAATAAGAAACTCAATTGAAGGAATTTGGAAAATCTTACCATGTTGTACTCATTTATATGCTTACCAACACACTCAATATTTATTGAATACTAGAGGTGTCTGAAGGACCTCTGGACATGCAGTGGGTTCAATGTTGGACTGTTAACTCAAAGGTGTTGGAACACACCAGTCGCTGTATAAGAGACAATGGAAACAATGTGCTTCTGTACCGATTTAGCCTTAGAAACCTTTTAGGTAAGTTCTACTCTATCCCATGGTGCTACTGTCAGTTAGCATTGACTGGCTGTCAATGGGTTTGATTTATGGGGTTTTGCAGTACAAGCTTTGTGATTCCCAAGGAGTTGATGGTCTGATGATACAGGTTATAAAGTTAAGTGCTGAGTCATTGAGTTGGAAGACTCATAGAGACCCTGTATAGGGTTTCCTACCTTGCAGTGCTTATCCTACAGCACCACACCAGGACCGATGCTAAAGGTAGACACATAGAATCTGGGAGGAAGGTGGGTGAAGTAAGCAGAGACCATGATTACATAGAGTAGCCCTTCATCCTACAACCCAGGGGAAGCTGGAGGTTGAAGGATAGGATTCCCTGGAGATGTAAAAGTGGAATTGAAATTTTGATAAACAAGTAAGAGCTGATCAGACCAAAAGAGGAGGGATTCAAGAAACAAAGACCCAGCATGTGCTTAAAAATCAAAGATCTGTCATTGTATTCTTCCTATCACCTTTTTTTTTGTGATTGCCAATTTGTGAATAGCACTTGCCTGATTTCTAATTATGCACTTCCTTGTGTCTCATTGTATCATCACTTAATGTTATTTCTCTCTTGCATTGCTATTAAATTCTCTCTTGTCTGCACATTGTCTCCTGAAAGTCTATGTTTTTAAATTTTTGTTGTTGTTGTTTCCTATCTTTGTCTCCTAAAAGGTACATCTAAAAGTTCTGTTCTCATCCCCTTCTCCTAAATCATGCTCCCTCTTCTACTAGCTTTTCTAAAATCTCTCTGGTCGTGTAAACTCCAAACCATGGACTGACTCGTCATTTGAGTCTCTTCCCTTCTCTCCACCTCTCCTTATCCTCTCACATGAAATCACAGTGACTACGCCTCTGTAATAGTCTCTTCCCACTGTCCCTAGTAACTTCTCCTCTTCTTCTGTCTCAGCCTTTGGCCAGGAGTTAAGAGTCTCTCACAGACTTCAATTTTCACCACAGGCTCTGTCTTGCTTTCTTGTCCCCTAGCCTTGTAACCTTTTATTATCCCAACCCCACCATATTGCACCCCCAATATACCTGATCCCTTTGCTCCTTTTCTAAGTGCCTCTCATGTTGCTGTTACCCTTTGAGCCTTGCAAGATGGAGATGACATCCTTTTCATCCTGTAGGACACATGTTCTACAATGCTCAACTACTATCCATAAAATTTTCCTTGGCTTTTTTTTTTTTTTTTTTCTGATAGTAGAACACCAAGACCGTCTTCTAAATCCATCTTAATCTGTAAGTTCCACTTAAACCTTTCCATCTTGAGTGAACTTGGTGACATTTGAAATACCAGTGGCATCATTTCTAGCATCATGGTAACACACAAGCCACTGCAGAAGGACAAACTGTCAGAACAATGTTGGACAAGATATAAAGGTGCAGGGAAATGGAAAAGATGACTTTTGAAAATTAATAACATGCTTGATCTTCAACCTTTCCAAGTACTATAGACCTTACTCTAATATGCTTCAGGGATGTGTGTGTTTGAGACCTGGTTGGAGATTAGAGTTTGTTATGGAAGGAATGCAAAAGGAACAGAATTCTGAAGCAAGCTTTGCCAGCCAAGACTATTTATTGTCTTGAGAGAAATTTTCCAAATGTGTTTTACTTTCACGAAGACATATTGAAAACCAAATTTGGATAACTGAACTTGTAAATTTCACTCAAAGTGCAGAGGCAAACACCCCTTTTGATAAGATTTAGCTACAATTGGGAAGATTAACTTGATGACAGATAGAAGAGAAAGTAAGCCTGACTCTTTGCATACAAGATTGGAAGAGAAATAAAGAAGCAGGAGAGCCTAAAGTGATCAAATCTGTCTGTTCCAATTTCCCCTTCCTGGACTCCTGCCCAGAGGAGTGAGAGATGTGGGTAAGTTAGCAGAGTTACTGATGGCAGGGCCCTTACATAGACACTGCTTCAGGTTTTGGAGGTATCAGCAAGTTGACAGGGCTGCCCTTACCAACTAGGGTGTGGACTTGTCAGAGGAAGCTGGGTTGTGCAGCATGGTCCATTTCAAGGTCACAGGCAAGCTTCACCTTTCCAGGTTGCTCTCTATTGCTAGAGGCCTATGAATTCAGATTCAGAGGCCACTTTGGATAAAAAAATAATAATAATAAAATCCCAGAAGGAATCATCAAGAGAGGTCTAATAAAGGACAAGGCAGAAGTTCATGTGTCTGCTGTCTGTGAGAGCTGAGGGAAGGTGGATTCTTCAAAAGGAAGTGACCTTGCCTTTGGGAGCAGTGTGAAAACCAAAATATGAAGAGTCTACCAGTGGTAGATTCAACAGGGGTGTTATTAGCAACCACAGAGTTCAGGTAGGCATGATCTGATCCCAGAGTATGACCCAGTGCTACTGTGGGGAGCCTCTGCCCTCTCAGTGCCAGGAGACCATGTAAACTACCCATCCCATGAACCCGGATACCTTTATAAGGGGGAGAGCATGGGGGGAGTGAATCCCCAATGACTGAATAGTTTCTATCCAATGAAAAACTGAATAATGCCTCAAAAGGCAAGTAAATTATATGATGAAGACTAAACTTTATAGGAGTTCCTAGATGGTACAAACAGTTAACAAGTCTGGTTTCTGACCAAAAGGCATATGAGAAGAAAGGACTGAGAATCTACTTCTGAAAACTCAACCACAGAACAGTCTGTGGATCAGAGATCGCCTCTGAGACACATGGGATCACCATAAATCAGAATCAATGCAACAGCAACTGGTTGAACTTTATAATAATGATATTTAAAGTTTGGTAGTTTTTGTTTTGTTTTGTAAGTGATGTTTGTATGTAACTATGCACTTGTGTGCTTTGCCTGAATAAACTTCTTATGGAGATGTAGGAGCAAGGTCATTTAGTTGCATGCAAATTTAAAAAGAAAAGTAATACCCAATCTCATTCTCTGCAAATCCAAGTTGGGTGAGAGTTAAATTTGGTGACTTCTTCCTACAGTGGCTTTTCACCAAATTGTAGTGAGGAGAAAGTTCAGCAGGAGAAAGCAATAACTAGGATAAAATCCTAAAATATTTCTTTAGCTGACATTGAATGACTCCACAATTTATCTCAGGCTACCTATTGGAGTCCTGGTGTGGCATTGTGGGTTAATGCGCCAGACTGCAAAGCCGTTTGAACTGTAAAGTTAGTGGTTCAAGCTCACCAGTCACTACTCGGAAACCCTGTACAGGTTCGCTATAGGTCGGAACCGATTCGACGGCAATTAACAACCTTTAGGTATTAGGCCTCATTTTTTCCTTTAATCTACCCAATTCCTTCCCAAGATTTCACCCCCCTCAAATTAGAGTGTCTCTAAAAACATACCACACTTCTTAATCAGAAAGTTGTTCTTTCACTGGAAGGAGGGGCCGCCCCCTCCTCCTCATGACACCTCTTAATCCTCTCCAAACCCCATTTTTCCTTTTCTTCTTTGTTTCAAGTCCATTGAATCTGAGAATCAAGGGCTGAGCCTCAGTCCGCACAAAGAATGAGAGCTGAAATAGGAGGAGAAGAGAAACCGGAGCATCAGGTTGGCAGAGACATGGGAATCAGATAAGAACCAGGGAGCCCAAGCAAAAAGAAGGGTCTTTGCTAGTGAGAGAAAAAAAAAAAAAAAAGATCTTTTTGTCAAATGATTTGTCACAGCTGGGAGCTGAGGAAGTAGTCCCAGCCAGACCCTGTTTCAGGAACTCCAGAACATCAGATCAGTGGTCTCTGGGCTTGTTTGCTTTATTCCCAGGGGTCAGGCTTCAGATTGCCATAAAATAGAGTCTCCCATTGGGAGAAGGAAACTAAATCTGGGCATAAAGAGAAAATTCATTATTAAAACAACTGCATATTCCTCCATTGCTCACTTGCTGCTGTGTGGCTGGCATTGTGCTAGAGGTTTTAGCAGGAAGGGAGTGTAGTTACAAGGCACACCAATGTGCATGCATATAGTGGAGTGTACACTGAAACAAGCAGGATAAACTAAATTGGCTAAGGCATGGATGTCACTCTTGGTGCAGCAAATTCCTAGCTCATGCTTCTAAATGACTGTTAAAATAAGCAGACCAATATTCTCTGCTGTGTGGTGCCCAATCTCCTCTCTTTCTTCCCTCTGTGCATCTGACCCCCAAATGAAAATCAATGCCATCAAGTTGAGTCCAACTCATAACAACCCTTCAGAAGGTTTCTGAGGCTGCAAATCTCTATGGGAGCAGACAATGTCATCTTTCTCCCTAGGAGCAGCTGGTAGGTTTAAACAGTTGACCTTAAGATTAGCAGTCCAGTGCTTATCCTACAGTACCACTTGTGTTCCTGTAGAATCGTGTTTATTCCTCTACTAGATGGTCATGCGTTGTCATGATGGTTTGGGACCAGTTATTGAGATGCTCAAGAATATTAATACGGCTGATTTAACATAGCCATCCTTAAAGTCTTGGGACCTCAGGTTATTTTTCCTACCAAGTAATGGCAGTCCAAATATTTCTTCTAACCGCTCATTGTTCTCTTTACCAGATGTCTAGCTACCCCTGAGCCTCCAGAGGAAATTTGAGGATCAAGGGACAAATTGTGGTGCCTCCAGGATTAAGGGACACAGCACATTGGTTGGCTGAAAATTCTGTGCTTCATTGGTCAGTTTCGTCCTGGTCCCTGACTATGAACGCATTGAACCAGGCCTATTGTAGGACTGGACTGTAGGTGCCAGGCTGTGTCTGTGCCTTCCCATGGATGCCCCAAACAGCTTTCAAAGCCTCTGTAAGAATGCTTGAAATTGAATCACAAACCAGAGGCCCCATCCCACCTCCCATTGAACTTGGCAGGGAAGGAAATGCTCATCTTTCTTGTGTTGCATTCGTCCACGTGGAGTCCCTCTTCTCATTCCAGAAACAGTCTAGTCTTTCTTTCTCCTTCCCTCTGTATGTGAGTTATCTGCCTGACCAGATTCTCTCTTCATCCACCCCTTTATCTTTGCTAACTTACGCCACTGCAGCCTTCTCCCAGACACTTTGCATATACCCCTTTGGATCTTCATACCGTAGTCAGCAGTGTCTTCCCAGATCTATGTTCAAGATGATCCAACTCCAACTCCTCAACCTGCCAAATTTCCTGCCATTTACTAAAAACCACAGAAGTTTGAGTAAAAGGAGCTGACCTGATGTGGAAATCACCCCCTTCAGTTGACCTGCCTAAATGTGTCCAGACACTGGACTCATTCATTACCATCCCAACTACTCTTCTCCATTTTGTTCAGCTCTACCAAATTTCCTCTTTAAAATAAAAGACATACAGGGATGAAAAGAGCTTCATGACATTCTTATAATACAAACCTGTGATGATGGAACATGTATGAACCTCGGCCAGTAAAGTATAGAAAAATGCCCAAAGTCACACAAAGAGTCAGTGTAATTTCAGAGCTAGAACAGTCCACTGTCTCCTAGTCATAAGTTTACCAACCCCACCCCACCATACCCCAATCTCTTATACTGGTTAAGCTCTGTCTCCTTATAATGTTCACCCCAGCCATGATATTGTCAGCTGGACTGTATAGGAGAACCAGTGTCCTGCTCTTTCTGTTAGTTCTTCCACACTGCTCTCATGAGTTTCCAGAGCCATCTGGTCCTCAGACTCAGTATCCTATAGTTGACAGTATCCCTAGTGAGGCTTGATCATATCTCTCTTTGTGCCTTTATTCATGTCATCACAAAATCTTACTTTTCCTAATAGTGTATATACAGATAGTCCTTCTTTCCAGATACATTTGCCTGTACCTCCTCCTGGAGGCCTTTCCTGATAAACAACCCCTCTCCAACTTCTATTTGTTCAATACTGCAGGCTAGATATCTTTCGACCATAGTCAAGCTCTTTGTCATTTCACACGTAGCTCTTTTTCTTCTTGAATAATGTTGTTGTTAACTATCAGTTCTGACTCATAGCAACCTTATATAAGGTTTCCAAAGAGCAACTGGTGAGTTTGAACTGCCAACCTCGTGGTTCAAACTGACCTTGCGGTCCTATGCTTTATCCCACAGGAGTCTTTCTTGAATAGGCTGAGCTCAAAGAAAAGGACTCTTGCTTTGTTGTCCCTATGTAAAGTACCCATGTTTAGCATGTTAAGATCAGTCTATCTTACTTCCTGATTTTCTAATTTTGTTGAACTTCACATGAAAGAAGTGAAGCCTGGGAAACTTTTGGTGATTCCCAAGTTCCCTCTGCTTAGTGCTGTCAAAGCTAGGATCAAAACCTCTTCACAGCCATCCCAGTGTCCTTCCTCTGCATCCCCTTTGCCTATATAGAATGTCAGTACATCAGTTCTTTATGTAAATTATTTACCTGTTGAGGTATCTGTGTGTCTCTGAGTAAAGTGATCACCCTCTGTTTGACTTTGATAACATCAATGCATTCATACAATCTCTTATTGACCTTTTGTATATTTTCAGTCTTTATAAAAATCTAGGCACAGTTGGCCATTTAATAAATGCTCTTTTGATGATGATGGTGATTTTTTTTACCAGAATCCTTACTTTAGATATGTGCCTTTCTCCAGGACATGGCTATAGTTATTACATTCCCACATTCACTACAAGCTGCTTCAAAGAATTCTGCAGCTGGAGCAATGCCACTCTATTGCAATTTAAGTCTTCTCCAGTCATTTCTCTGCAACCACATTCAAATATTCAATTCCCCAAATAGAAAATGAACTGAATAAACATTAACAAAAAGTAATCTCTCAACTTCTTTGAAAATTGCAAGCTAGCTGAATTTTTCTCTGATGGTTGATAATAGTAATGGAGAAAACTAACATAATTCCTTCTCTGCAGCCTCAGAAATACATCAGCTGAAAAAGCTTCCCTCATTTGGAAATAAAATGAAGGAAAAAATAATATTAGAGACTAACGAACTCACTTTGAGTTATTTTCATGACTTAGTAACTTTGAGGCTTAGAAAATTTTCTTTAAACAATTTTTAAAATATAAACTTTGGGAACTAATCCCTTAAAAGCCTTACATTATCAAACTATAGTGACAACTTTTATTTCAAGTTTGTGAATCTTCAGAAAACAAAACACAAATCCTCATCCACTTTTGCATCTTCAGATATCATTGACTTAGATCACATGTTCTAGTTAACGTAACAAAGTCAACAAACTGACCCAGATTGTGAAAAATGAGGACATCGACTCTAAAGGCATGAGAGTTTGGAACAACTAGTGTCTCAGTGGCAGCAGTTCAAAACAGAGGTGTCATGATAAGCATGGGCAGAGAATGTCATACAGATAGCTAAACATCCAGTACAGACTGGAAATCAAAGTGGGCACCATCCAGAACAGGTATTAGCTGGAATGGTCCTGGAAAGTAAGGCATAGCCCTTCAGCCACTTCAGACATCAAGAGAAAGAAGGTGGAGTGGACGAGTTAGGTGTGGAGCCTTGTATGGCTAACATTTTGCTAACTATATAGAATGATTTGAGAGTAAAAAATAAGCCAGCTTGACCCAAATGTTCGTGTGCACCTGTGGAATGTCTAGTCTAGCCATGTGAGAATCATTCCTTTCTGCTAAGGTCTTGTATACTCCTTTTACAATATGCAAAAGGGCTTCAGAAAAATTCATGGAAAAATTGGATTAAAAGATAATGGAAGTTTTCCATGACTTTTTGAAGCCCCCTTGTACATGCGTCCCTGTCTTCTGGAAAGAAAAACAGACTCAGTTTTTGTGTAAAACACCCCCTTATAATATTTTAGCCACAGAAATACTGGCTTAAAAGTGAAAAAAAAAAAAAAAAAAAAACCCAGATCAACCAACAAATGCAAATGCATTGACCTGACACCAAGAAAGGTAAATCTGAAACTGAAAATCCAAAGAGGAGAATTCAAAAGTGGTAAGTGATAAATTAAAGACAAAACAAAACAAAACAGATCATAGGACCCTAACAGTTGGGGCAAGGGATTAGAGCCCACATAGAGGGGAAAATTCAGCCAGCAGACCCATGTGGGTAGGATGCTGAATCTGCATCCTGAATAGATACCACAGCCACCAGCATTTTTTGTAAGGAAATCTCTACCCACCTTACCCAAGAAAGCTGTAGTGAGACTTTCTATCTACTTAGGTCTATGGATGAAAAAACACCTGGGGAAAAAAACAGAACATTGAAATGTATCCATATTTAAACAACCTGGATATTATAGGACCCTGAAGGGGGAAAAAAAAGTCAGCATACACATATGTTCAGTACAATTAAGCCCATGAAGTTACAGCAAATGGAATGAGAAACTGTAACCCACAGTAAATCACAGGACCTTGTCATGAAAAATATCCTCAATACAATGAGCTCATTGACTATATTATAAAATGAATGACAAGGAAGAATAATCAAGAGGTATATCAAGTAATCCTGGACACAACAAAACAATTTTTGAAAGAATGTGTCAGTATTTTTAAATGTCTATAGAAATATTGTTGTGGTTGTTAAGTGCCTTCAAGTCAATTTCAACTCATAGTGACCCTGTATAGAATTTCCAAGGAGCAACTGGTGTTTTTGAACCACCAACCTTGTGGTCAACAGTCCAATATTTATCCTATAGTGCCACACCAGGACTCTTTGTCTGTAGAAATAATAAAGTAAAAAGAAAACACAATGTAAGAAAACATTTATATCAGAAAAGAGGATGAAATTGTAGATAAAATAGCCATTGTGTTGGGTGCAAGTCAGTTACGACACATACAGACCCCATATATAGCAGAAAAGAAAAAAAAAAAAAAAAACTGCCTGGTTCTGTGCCATTTTCATAATGGTTGTTATATTTGAGTCTATTGTTCCTGCAACAGTGTCTATTCATCTAGTTGCGCAGATGCTCCTGGTTACTAAGAATGATGTCTTTCTCCAGGGACTGTTTCTTCTTGACAACATGTCTAAAGTACATGACACAAAGTCTTGCCAACCTCACTTCTAAGGAGTATTCTGCCTGCACATCTTTCAGGATAGACGGCTTTCTCTTCTGATAGTCCACAGTATGTTCAGTATTCTTCACCAACACCATAATTCAAAGGCATCAATTCTTCTACAATCTCCCTTATTAATTGTCGAACTTTCACATGCACACAAGGCCATTGAAATGATCATGACTTGGGTCAGGTGTACCTTAGTCCTCAAACTAACAGCTTTGCTCTTTAACCTTTTAAAGAAGTCTTTTGTACCAGATTTGCCCAATGCAATTTGTTATTTGGTTTCTTGACCACTGCTTCCATGGGTGTTGATCATGTATCCAGTCAAAATGAAGTTTTTGACAACATCAACATTTTTCTTCATTTATCATGATTTACTGGTCTGTTGTTGTTAACTGCCACCAAGTCTGTTCTGACTCATAGTGACCCTGGTAGGGTTTCTGAGGAGCAGTTGGTGGGTTGAAACCTCCCACCCTGTGGTTCAAACTAGCCTTGCTGTCTAGTGCTTATCCTACAGCACCACACCAGGACTACTTCTGAGGAGTTTGCTCTCTTGAAATTTAGGTACAATCCGTGATAAAGATAATAGTATTTAATGTTCATCAGTAAGTATTTTAAGTCCTCTTCTTTCCCAGCAAACAAGGTTGCATCGTTTAGATATCACAGGTTGTTAATGAGTCTTCCTCCAATGCTGATGCTATAGTTTTCTTCATATCATTCAGTTTCTCCGTTTATTTGCTTAGCATACGGAGTGAATAAGTATGGTGAAAAGATACAGTGCAAGCAAAGATGTTTCCTGATTTTAAACCATCCAGTGTTCCCTTATTCTGTTCTAAGGGCTGTTCCAACTCATAGCGACCTTATGAACAGCAGAACAAAACACAGCCCAATCCTGGGCCAACCTCACTATTGTTGCCAAGCTTGAGTCCATTGAAGCTGCTACTTGGCCAATCCATCTCGTTGGGGGTCTTCCTCTTGGTCTATGTACAGGTTCAGCAAAAGCACAATGAAATGTTCTCAAATCTCCATTCTTCAAAATGTTGTCCATAGTTTGTTATGATCCATCCAATTGAATGCCTTTGCATAGTCAATAAACAGAAATACATATCTTTTTTAGTTTCTTGGTTTTCTGCCAGGAACCATCTGATGTTAACAATGATATAATGAATAGTCAATAAAAATTAGTAAAAAAAATCATTTGGTGTCTCAAACATGGACTATGCTTTATTTTGGGAAGTCCCTGGATAATACAAAGAGTGGACATATTTGATGCTAACCAAAATGGGGGTTCAAGTCCAACGAGAGGTACTGCATAAGATAGGCCATCTTTGAAAATATCAGTAATTGAAAACCCTATTCGGACACATATTGGGTTGCCTGATTCACAGTTGACTCAATGGCAACTGGAAATTATATATATATATATATTCAACTTGTATACTGAGCAAATAATATAAGAAGCTGGGTTCTAGAAAAAAAATGTGGTGTCAGGATTGGAGGAAGACTTATTAACAACCTGAGATATGCCAATGATGCAACCTTGCTTGCTGAAAGTGAGGAGGACTTGAAACATTTACTTGTGAAGATCAAAGAGCACAGCCTTCTATATGGATTGCATCTCAATGTCAAGAAGACAAAAATTTTCACCACTGGACCAGTAAACAGCATTCTTATCAATG
>NW_006408534.1:30979505-30980713 GCF_000296735.1 Chrysochloris asiatica
ATATATATCCTTGAAAATCCTACACAGGGTTGCTATTAGTCAAAACTGACTCCATGGCACTTAACAACAACTAAGCATATATATTCATATAGATGACATATATAATTCATATAGATCAAACATTCACAATAAAAGTGAAAAATAAACTTTTAACTAGACAAAAATATTATAAAGTATCTTTTTGGCTTTAAGTCAGAAAAAAAATTTTGCTTAAAGAAGACACAAACAAGCAGAAATTATAAAATAATCTAAATGTATTTCATTAAAATTAAGTAGTTCTCGTGATTCGATAGTCAAGCACTCTGCTGATAAGAGAAAGGTTAGTGTTTCAAGCCTACCAGCTGCCCCATAAGAAAGAAGACCTAGTAATTTGATCCAGTAAAGATTATAGTCTAGGAAACTCATATAGAGTCAGTATGACTTGGAAAAAACTTAATGGCACACTCAACACCATCTAAAAGATATCACAGAACTAAAAGAAAAACTACAGACTAGATGAAGATATTGTTGTTAGGTGCCATTGAGTTGGTACCAAACCATAGCAACTTTATGCACAGCAGAACAAAACACTACCCGATCCTGGGCCAACCTCACTATTGTTGCCAAGCTTGAGTCCATTGATGCTGTCACTTGGCCAGTCCATCTCATTGGGAGTCTTACTCTTTTTTTCTGATGCTCCACCTTACCAAAAATGATATCCTTCCCCAGTGACTGGTCCCTCCTGGCAATATGTCTGAAGTGTGAGAGACGAATAATGAAAGATGAAGAGATTGGCAGTCCATAAAAAGGGGGTGGATTAGTGCATATTCGTAACACAATTTTTTAACTCTTACAAATAAAATTAGGAGCCCTGGTAGTGTTGTTGTTGTCAGGTGCCATCGAGTCAGAACCAACTCATAGCCACCCCATGCACAGCAGAACAAAACAATTGTCCAATCCTGGGCCAACCTCACTACCGCTGCCACACTTGACGCTATCAATGACGCCACCTGGCTTATCCATCTCGTTGGGGGTCTTCCTCTTTTTCTCTGACCCTCCATCTTACCCAGCATGACATCCTTCACCAGCGACTGTTCTCTCAGGACAATGTCCAAAGTAGGAGAGACAAAGCCTAGCCATCTTGGTCTCCAAGGAACACTCTGGTTGTACTTCTTCCAAAACAGATCTATTGGTTCTTTTGGCAGTCCATGGCATTTACAGTATTCTCC
>NW_006408534.1:30983905-31012609 GCF_000296735.1 Chrysochloris asiatica
TGGTTGCTGTTAAATAGGAATCTCCTTGTGCTAGGGCCCTTAAGTCCGGCTCAAAGGCGGGATTTCCATCCTTGGATGTCAATCAAGAGGCGGAAGTGCAGCAGGGGTGACTGGGTTTAGTGAGATGCTTTGGGCTGTGCTTGTGAATATCTAAGTTGGTCGACGCTGCCTCAAAGCCACGATCCAACGGTCACGCTAGGATGGCGCTCTTGCGTCTGGGGTAAGTAGGACAACCTGGCCGGCCCCTGCAGTCTCTTCCCGCTAGGCAGTGTCTCCCCATCGACCTGGTCTCCAGACACCTCTCACCCCGCCGCTAATTTACCCAATGCAATACATTGTTTGATTTCTTGACTCTGCTTCCATGAGTGTTGATGGTGGATCCAGTCAAAATGAAGTTTTTTGACAACTTCAATCTTTTCTCCATTTATCATCATGCTCTTTCTTGCTCCAGTGGTAAGGATTTTTGTTTCCTTTACATTAAGGTGCAATCCATACTGAAGACTACATATTTTAAGTCCTCTTTACTTTCAGCAAGCAAGGTTGTATCTCCTGAATATTGTATGGTGTTAAAGAGTCTTCCTCCAACCCTGATGATGAGTATTTCTTCATATAGTCCACTGTCTCATATTATTTTCTCAGCATACAGATTGAATAAATATGAAGAAAGAACACAACCCTGGCACGCACATTTCCTGGTTTAAAACCATTCAGTGCCTCCTTGCTCTGTTCAAACAACTGCCTCTTGGTCTATGTACACGTTTCTCATGAGCACAAATGTGTTCTGGAATGCTCATTCTCTACAATGTTGTCCACATTTTGTCATGATACATTCAAAAGCCTTTGCACAGTCAATAATGCACAGGTAAATATCTTTCTGGTAGTCGCAGCTTTCAGCCAAGATCCATCTGACATCAGTAATGGTATCCCTTGTTCCATGTCCTTATCTAAATCTACTCGAACCTCTGGCAGTTCCTTGTCAATGTCCTGTTGCAGTCATTTTTAAATTACCTTTAGCAAAATTTTACTTACATGTAATATTAATGATATTGTCAGATGATTTATGCATTCCATTGGGTCACCTCTCATTGGAATGAGCACAAATATGGATCTCTTCCAATCAGTTGGCCAGTAGCTATCTACCAAATTTCCTTGCATAGATGAGTGAGTGACTCCACTGTCTCTGTTTGTTTGAAAGACTTCAATTTATATTCTCTCAATTCCTGAAGTCTTATTCTTTGTCAGTTCCTTAAGTGCACCTTGGACTTCTTCCTTCAGTATCATTGACTCTTGATCAAACCTGTACAAAAGGTTGAACATTAACCATTTCTTCTTGGTACAGTGATTCTTTGTATTCCTTCCATGTCTTTTAATGCTTTCTGTATTATTCAATATTCTGCCCAATGAATCCTTCAGTATTTCAAGTCGAGGCTTGGGTTTTTCCCTCATTTCTTTCAGCTTGAGAAAGACTGAGTGTGTTCTTCCATTTTGATTTTCTTACTCCAGATCTTTGCACATTTCACTATCATATTTGACTTTGTCTCCTCAAGCTGCCCTTTGAAATTTTCTGTTCAACTCTTTTGTCTACTCATTTCTTCCATTTGTTTTAGAATCTCTATGCTGAGAAGAAAGTTTCAGAGACTTTTCTGACATCCATTTTGAAAGAAAATAGAAATAGAAATAATAAAATTGAATTTCAAAATTGAAAGTAGTTTGACAATGAAGATGTTGAAAAATATGTGGGGCTATAATCACACTAATGCTTTGTTACTGTAAGTCTTAAAATAATAGAGTCATTTTCAAGAGGAATTTTAAACATCTGGTAAAGTTAAACATGTATGTAAGTTATAGAATGAAATAGTTACCATGATGTTGTTGTTGTTAAGTGCCATCAGGTCGATTCCAACCCATGGCGACTCTGTATAGGGTTTCCAAGGAGCAGCTGGTGAGCTTAAACCACCGACCTTGCAGTTTAAATGACTTTGCAGTCTGATGCATTAGCCCACAGCGCTACAAGAGGACGCCATGATAGATAACTCTAAAATGCATACTACTGAGTGAAGAAAGTTAAGAACAAGAATATCATTTGATAATATTTATGCAAATTTTTATATACCACACAATATAATGCTGTATGTTTTAATGTGTACGTACTTATTTAAGAATATTTTTAAAAATTAAATATAAAAGATTCCTAATAACTTCATAATAGTAGTTGTCTCTGGATGGAGAGAAAAAGGAATGGAGATAGAAGGTATGCCAGTTGGATTATGTGAGGTTCTGCAGTATTAACAAATAATTCCAACATCCCAGGGCCTAAAAATCAGAGTTGTTTATGGCCCCTACGACATGTCTATTGGATCACATAAACCTCATTCCGGGACTCAAATGATGAACAGTGCATTTTGCAACAGGAGGGAATGGAAGTTGTTGGGTGGGTCTCACATTAGCAATTAAATATTTCAACACAAATGAGATTTATGTCTGCCCACAAACGAGTCTCAAGAACCGGTCACATGACTCTACAAGGATGGCAGGAAAGTTTCAGAAAAATGTTTCAGAAAAATTCACAAATCAGAAATGATTTAGCATTAGAAATTTCTCCCAGTCACAGGTGATTCTCACTTAATTATTTGTTGTTGTTGCTGCAGTACAGTTGACTCTGACTCATGGCAACCTTATGTAAAACAGAACAAAACACTGCCTGGTTCTGTGTGAGCCTCAAAATCATAATGAAGAGCCCATTGTTTCAGTGATCGTGCCAACCCATATCATTGATGGATCACTGACTCTCTACTTTATCAACCATGACGTTCTTTTATAGTAATTGTTTTTTTGTTTTTGTTTTTTTTTATTATATGATCATTAATACCTTATTATTTACTTATCAGAAAAAAATGAAGCACAAGTAACAAAATGTTAATATTCTTGGTGATAGGTGCGTGGATACTTTTTATATTATATTTTGTATACATATTCCCTGAATTGGAGTAAATACCTCTTAATCATTACTCTGTGATGGTGGTGGTTTGCCATGGAGTCTGTTCTGACTCATAAAGATCCTGTGCAGGGTTACTGAGACTGTAAATCTTTACAGAAACAGAAAGTCTCATTCAAATGCTAACCTTGCAATCATTACCCTGTGGTGGTGGTGGTGGTTATGTGCGTGGAGTCTGTTCCAACCCATAGATACCCCATACAGGGTTTCCGAGGCTGTAAATCTTTATGAGCGCAGAAAGCCTCATCTTTCTCCCATGGAATAGCTGGTAGTTTCGAACTGCTAACCAAAGGGTTTGCAGCCTGATTTGTAACCACTATGCTACCCTGTAGTGTGTGTTAATTAGATTATCAGTGTTGGGTCTGCAACACATAAGATAGGAAAGAAGAAATGGATGGATGCTGAAATAGAAGTTTAGTTACTAAAAAATATAATAACTATCACTGGCATAAATTTCTAAGAATGATAAAAATTGTTTACAATTCCTACTGTCTCAATATATAATCCCATTTCCAAACACTTCCATCAAACCAGCGTATCTATAATATCCTCAGTGAACCAACACATCAATGCATTTTTAATCTTCCCCTGAGTCATTTCCATTCAGTCTTCAGAAATTATTGCTGAAAATACTTTTGGAAGATGGGTTTGAATGCCTATCTCCAAAGTTCTTACAATACTTCCCTACAAATGCCTTCACTATGGGACATTTTTCTTTGTATCTTAATGTCTTTTTTATGACTCTGTATAGAGAATTCCTCAAAGGCATTCTTTCATATAACTCTAGCATCTAACAGGTTCTGGAAATAAAACAAACAAACAAACAAACAAACATAAAATCTGCCATGCAGTCAATTGTGACTGAATCCTTGACCTTACTATTACAGAGTAGAATGCAGTTCACAGGTTTTTCTTGGCTGTAGTCTTACGCTGTTCTTCCATGGTGGTGGTGGTGGTGGTTATGTGCCTTGGAGTCGATTCCAACTCCTAGTGACCCTGTACAGGGTTTCCAAGGCTGTAAATCTTTACAGGAGCAGAAAGCCTCATCTTTCTCCTGCAGAACAGCTGGTAGTTTCGAACTGCTGACCTTGAGATTCGCAGCACAATTTGTAACCACTAGCTTTCTAAAAGGTTTTTCTTCTGGGTAGGTTTGAACCACCAATCATTAGGTTAGTAGCTAGAGCAAGCTATTTGTCCCACCCTAGCAAGTGCTAAATAAATAATTGTTGTAAATTACCATGGAGTCTATTTCAATTTATAATGAGCCCATGGAACAGAGTAGAATTGCCCCATTGGATTTTATTGGATGTTGATTTTACAGAAGCAGATTGCCACATCTGTTTCCTTTGGAGTCACTGGGTGAATCTAAAATGCTAATGTTTTGGTTCACAGCTAAGAACTTAACTATTTGCACCACCATGTTTTCCAAACTTGAATGGTGTTTGTTGTTAAATGCAGTTGAGTCAATTTCAACTCATAGCAATCCTATCCACAACAGAATGAAAACTGCCAGGTTCTGGGCCATCCTCACAATTGTTGTTACATTTGATGCCATTGCTACTACCACTGTGTCAATCCATATCACTGGGGGTCTTCCTCTTTATCATTGATCCTTCACTCTACCAAGCATGATGTTCTTCTCCAAGTACTGGCTCTTCCTAATATGAGAGATGACATTTCACCATCTTGGCTTCTAAGTAACATTCTAACTGTACTTCTTCCAAGACAGATTTGTTTGCTTTTTTGGCAGTCCATAGTACTTTTACTATTCTTATCCAACACCATAACTCAAATGCATAAATTCCTCTACTGTCTTCCTTATTAATTGTCCAACAAACAAACAAAACTACCATGGAGTCAATTTTGACCCAACTCTTGACCTTATGTATTACAGAATAGAACTGAGTTCACTGGGTTTCAGGTAGTGGTGTTTAGATAGGAAAAAAATAAACACCAAATAAAACAGGTCACCTGCAAGGAATTAGTAACATCAAATTAGCATGAATATCATTTTGGCAATAAACAAAAGCAAAATAATCTGCTATATTTCTCCTGATACACAAAATAACAATTATTTGGTTTTCAAAATTTCAAAGTCTTTTCACATTTGACAATTCATATGCAGAGCTGACATTTACTATATTTGGTGAGCAAATGAAAATATGGAGGCAAGAGAAGTTTATTGACCTAACCAAAATCATGCAACAAATTCTATGCAGAGCTATTCCTAGATTTAAGGTCCTCTGACTCCAAATACTAAGCTCTTCCCACCAAACCACTCTACCTGTTTAGTTGGGCAGTCACAGATTCTTGTATTAGTAGTTAGCCTGGGCCTTCCATTGTAGAGACTTATACTTTCCGACAATGTAGGCCATCAGAATAGTTTGAGAACCTGTAAAGAACTGTGGAGAAAACTAGCATGCTAGATGTGTATCCAGTTGATAACTTTAGTCCTCAAATCAGAAGCGAGGTTCAGCATCAGGGAGCGCAAACCCCATTGTCCTGGAACAAGTAAACCATGTTTTGGATTCTAGTTCTGCCATTTAGTTGCCCTATGACCTTGGGAAATCATATTTCCTTTCAGCATATAAGAGTCTCTGTTTATTAAATGAATAAATTGGGTTAGGTTGTTTGTGTGTAGGTATGTGGTAAATATGGTGCTGATGTGCTGTGGAGTCAGTTGCGACTCATAGGGACCCTGCATAGGGTTTCTGAGGTTGAAAATCTTTAAGGAACTGAGAGTTTCATCTTTCTTCCCCTGACTGGCTTTTAGTTTCTAACTGACCTTGAGGTTAGCAGCCAGATTTGTAACATTTAGAATTATCAACAATACTCACATGTATATTTCAGTTACACTAACTTATTTATCATGCTTGACCATATCACGTATTTGCTCCTAAATTATACCACCACCTTTAATTGAAGTTCAGTGTCTCTTAAGTTTTAAGTCCTTCTTTCTCCCTCCCTTCTTCTGCCTGTCCCAGGTAATGACTAATAAAACTTGGTCTCACTGCACTTGCCTATTCAAAATGTTTTTCAAGACCCAGAAATGCTTAAGTATAATAGACGGTAGTGTTCCTCCTATTTCTTTAAACAAATAAATAAACACAAGCAAAACACACACATTAAATAAATTTATTAAATCTTGGATATATACAAAATGTAAAAATAAACAAATTAGCTGCATTTATAAATTAAAACATAAAAATCACCCTATTTTCTAAAGTCTTCCATATCCTCTCCTATTAACAGATGGAAAGCAGTTTGACAGCGCTTATCAGATGAAGCAGCTGCTATCTTAGCAGTCACACCACATGAGTGACATTAATAAGAGAAGCAAAATATTCAAGAGTCTAAGACACTCCTCAAGAAACCACTGCAGTTCTGCCAGGGTAGTAGTGGGCATGCTTATAATTTAGTCTTCAGCTCTGAAAATAGGCTATGGAAATAATATTTGTTATAATGAGGAGGACTATTATTTATAGCTTTTCCTTGCCACACAGGAAAAAGTCCTGGCAAGAGCATAAAGAGGTTTAGTATAATTAAAACAAAGAAAATGTACAGGTGTTGGCATGTGAGGAAAGGAAGTATTTCAATACCAGAAGTTAAGAAATATTTGTTGGATTTGATGAAACATCATTAATTTGGATTTGATTTTAAGATCAAGCAACTAGAAAAGCACATTGTGGGAGATTTGTTTTATTCACCCCCAAAATAAAAAATATTGTCCTAAAATCTTTCTTTTGTTAAAAGGTCTTTCAAAAAAGATTCTGTCAAATTGGATGTTCTTCCAGGCTTGACTACATAATTTAATTTTTCAGCAATAAATTGAAAGGATAGTTTTTGTAATCTCTGGATGATTCACTTTAAACTCAGATCATCTCAGTAGACATTGGGAACACAGACATGTAAATAAAACTCTATATATGGTTCTTAAGGAGTCCTGGTGTGGCGCTGTGGGTTAATATGCCAGACTGCAAAGCCATTTGAACTGCTAGGTCCATGGTTCAAGCTCACCAGGTGCCCCTGAGAAACCCTCTACAGGGTCACTATGGGTCAGAACCAATTTGACGTCACTTAAAACAACAATGGTTCTTAAATTCCAGGATGGACAGAATTAAAACACTCAGATAAAATGTGTGACTTAAGGGGCCTGGGTGTGCAGGCTTGCTGGGGATGAGAGTTCAAGAAAGATTTTGTTGCAAAGTGATATTTCAGCTGCCTGGAAGAATAATTTGGAGTTTGTCCATTTGACAATTGAGAGGGGGAATTCCAGGAAGAAAGAATAGCAAGTACAAAGTTACAGAGGAGTGATAGAGTAATCTGAGTTAAGGAATGGAAAGAAATCAGCTAAAAGAACAAACAAGGGGTAGCTTACATATACATGACGGCATAATACTTCAAAGAATATAAGGCTTTGCCCTGGAGTGATGGGAATCCTATGAAGAATTAGGGTGTGGGCACTACCATGGATACTATGTCTTTTAGAAAGATCACTTGAGCTATATGGGTGGGCATGAATTAAATGGATTGAATATGAAAGCTGTTGTTATTAGATGCCATCAAGTTGGTTCTGACGCATCGTGACCCTAGGCACAACAGAACAAAACCCAGTAGTGCACCATCTCTTTGGGGGTCTAATCAGACAGACCAATTAGAAAGCTGTTGAAATAATTCATGTGATAAATGATAAGAGGTTGATTGATCTAAGCAGTGACTGAGGGGGAAAATACATATGTATTATAAATATATCAAGTTCATATGAGCATCACCGTTCTAAGGCATCACTCAAGTCGTTAAATGGCTTAAAATCAAACACAAAAGGTTGGAAAGCATGTAAGTGGTCATTTATGAGGTTATCATATGTTGTAATTATAGTGCATTTAAATGTGAAACATTCATATATTAATAAATAGCAGGGCTTGTAAGGTAGGATCAACCATTCGTTTAATGGGAATTTTGACTTTCTCTTAGTGCCCAAATTGTGTTTTCCACAATTTTGTTTACAAATTGAACAAAATATCTGATAGCACCTTCTTAAAAAGAGAGAATTCTGGCCTTTATTCAATCAAACCTGTGCACTGATTCACTAATATAATCCCCGGAAAAGTAAGCAAACAAACAAATGAGTATTTGCAAAGAAAAAGAAGGCATTCTGGTTGTCCAAGAAATTCAAATTTTGGTCCTAAACTATGAGACATAACATCTGTTTCTTGTTCTTGACTGTGCTTCTGACTAAGTTGGTGATGTGAACAAGCTATATCAAGTCTTAATAGACCTGGCTATAAAATGGAGATAGTTATGAGTGACCTCTATTTACTTCACTGTGATGCTACAAAGATGACTAGGATATGCCTGTAAAATGTTCTAAGCCTTTGCTACAAGGCCCCAGATATGTGTCAGTACTTCGTTGATTATATTTTGGGGACTGTCTGAGCTTTGGGATGAGTCCCCTAGCAGGCTTGACTCATTTTGTTAAAGGTGCCAAAAATGGATACAATCAACAATTTCTGGATTTACCTGACCAAGCAGAGATTAGAATCAATTGACCTTGAAAAAATATCAGAGGCTATGGTCTTAGAATAGAGTAGAAGCCATAGACTGCAACCTTGCAAATTGGAGAGAGAAGAAAGAGGGAGGGAGGTAGAGCAAAAAGAAATTCATGGCTGTCAATCATTATAATCGTGCTTTAAATTTGGCGGCTGGTTGCATCAGGCACTTGACTAGGTACTCATTTACTATCTGTACATGAATTATCTCTTTCATATTTTCCTGGCACACAGCAGGGATGCATAAACAGCCCTTTGTGGTAAATCCCATTGTCATTTACTGCTGTGGAGTCGGTTCCAATTCATAGCGACCGTATATAGGGTTTTGGAGGAGTAGCTGGTGAGTTTGAACACAACTTATGGTCCAGTACTTACGAGGACTTCACATCCCATTAGCACCATGTTTTTATATGTGTACTTCATGGCACACCACCACCACCACCATATGTATAGGCATTAAGTCTTGGAGAAGTTGAGTAATCTGTCCAAAGTCATACTGCATGTTAGGGGTAATGGAGGGGAAAGTGAGGGGACTAGAAGGAGAGGAGAGACAAGAGTTAAAAGTTGACCTTTACAGAAAGGCTTCTGCACTATCCTCCTGGCTCCTTGCCTCCCCTGTCCTCTTTCTCTCTTGATTGGAACTCTGTGTCTCATCACTAGCAGCCCATTTTATTTCTTGACTACTTAGTTTTTCTCCATTACTAGACAATATTTGACTTCCAAATTCTGGAAAATTATTGTTCCATCTTTTTTTTTTTTTTTAACAACATGAACAGATAGTGGAGTTTACAATCTTTTCCAATCTTGGAAGCCAACATCCAACATCTATACTATTTGGATTTGTCACACATAAGAAAATCTACTAAAAGTTTAAGGTTCTTCTCAAATAATCTAAAGGAACCAAACAAGGTCCTTGAAAACCATGTAGAAAAAGATACATACTTACAGTTTCGCTAAATTAAGTAAATATATAATGTTGGGGAAATCTCAAAAGAGATTAAAGGCTTGATTGAATGGTTCACTCATTCAGTTGACATTTACTGAGGATCATTTTTTCTTTAAGAAGATCTATCAGGTGCTCTTCGAGGTACTGAGGAGATACAAAAGTCTGTAAGATACAGATCTTGCCTTCAGAAAGCTCACAGTGTAAGTGGAAGATGTATATAAATTAACCCAACATAGGCAGCTTGGTGAGTACTATGGTAAGAGTATGGTTGGTTTTTGTTAAGTGCCGTGGAGTCTGTTTTGACTGTATAAGGTTTCCAAGGATTAGTTGGTAGGTGTGAACCACCAATCTTGCAGTTTCCAGTCCAGTGCTTACCCTACAGCACCACCCCAGGACTACAGAGATATAGATTGTGGTGGTGGTAGTTGTGAGCCACCAAGTTGGTTTCAACTCATAGCGACCCTGTGTAGTTTCTGAGGCTGCCAATCTTTACAAGCACAGAAAACCTCAGTGTTTTCTCACAAAGCACCTGATAGATTTGAACTACTTGCATTGTGTTTAGTAGCCAAGCTCATAATCCATTACACTACCAAGATTCCTAAGGTACAGAATATTATGGAAGAGGCACTCTTCCTTGGACAGTCAAATAAAACTGTATGGAGGGAATTGCTATTGAATCAGGATTTTAGAAGCAATTAATAGAAACCTAATGAATGAACAAAGATAGAAGGTCATTCCAGGCACAGGGGAAGTACATGCAAAGAAAAGGAGGTCTGAAAGAACCTGACATGACATGCTTAGCCTCTGAAAGGAACAATGAAAGTCATACGTTCCAAACTAAGTCATAGGCTCCAACTTAGCCAGGCTTTTAGCCATTACAAAGTTTTGGTGCATGATTTGAGCTGTGATTTCTGCAACAAGAAAGTGTGTAGCATGTTAGCTGTGAAAATTGACTCAATATTTGTAATCTAATTTAATATGTTCCCTCTGAAGCCTGGACCATGTTTCTGTAGAAACCCAGTTACATAAAAGGATCCTGGTCATTAATTGGCTAGAAGACCCATCACCTTTGGGAGCCACTACAGATCCATTTTGGAAGAAGTGCAGCCAGAGTGCTCCTTGGAGGCCAAGATGGCCAAACTTTGTCTCTCATACTTCAGACATATTGTCAGGAGGGACCAGTCGCTGGAGAAGGATATTATGTTTGGTTAAGGTGGTGGGTCAGATAAAAAGAGGAAGTCCCCCCAATGAGATGGATTGGCCAAGTGGCAGCATCGATGGATGCAAGCATGGCAACAGTAGTGAGGTTGGTCCAGGATCAGGCAGTGTTTCGTTCTGTTGTACATAAGGTCGCTATGATTGGTACTGACTCGATGTCATCTAACACAATAGTAGCATGGTGGTGGTGGTTGTTATGTGCCATGGAGTCAGTTCCAACTCCTAGTGACCCTGTATATGGTTTCTGAGGCTGTAAATTTTTACGGGAGCAGAAAGCCTCATCTTTCTCCTGTGGAACAGCTGGTAGTTTTGAACTGCTGACCCTAAAGCTCCCAGTCTGATTTGTAATCACAATACTACCAGAGCTCTTTAAAAAAACATCACGCACTTCCTTTGTGGTTACGAATCGGGCTGCTAACCTTAAGGTTAGCAGTTCAAAACTACCAGCTGTTCCACGGGAGAAAGATGAGGCTTTCTGCTCCTGTAAAGATTTACAGCCTCGGAAACCCTGTACAGGGTCACGGTGAGTCGGAACCGACTCTACAGTACTCAACTATTATTCCTTCTGTGGGATAAGTGAGCTGGGAGACTAGCTACAAAGACTCCTTCCTTGCAGAGGAACAAGCTGAGAGAGCCTTAAGGATTCAGGACTTAATTCATAACTTCCCCTCCACATCTTCATTTATGATTCAACCCACTAACCAGAAATTACAAAATGAGCACGCTCAGCACTGTTCAAAGCACTATGATGAAGCACACACTAATATCACTCACACACATAACTTAAGGACATGTAACATCTTACACAGCTTTTCTTTCATTGCTATAAAGCATTTCACATTAGCGCCCACATGACTCTTTTTGAGGTAATTTTTTTTTTTAATGTTTTATTGTGAGTTATATGATAGTTTACATGGGAGGACATTAGCTTCATATTGATCCCATTATATATTGTTTCCTTGCCATGGTTACAATCTCCCCCACCACCACCCCACGCATCATACACCAACCACAGGGTATACCCCGCAAGCCTGCCACCCCACCCCACCCCCATCGTCGTCAGCACACAGTCCCTCTCCTTCTCTGGTTCCAAAGTCCTCAGCTGTTCCATCTCTCCACGTCATCATCTCTGCCTCCATCTCTGGCATCACTGCTTCTCTGGGTAGCGTTCCGTTCTCTGCTCTTCTCCCTTGATGGTCCCAGGGACCTCCACTCCTAGACTGAAAAGTTAATCCCTCCCCTCCTTTTGCTACAATATGTCTTCCTTTACATTTCCAGCCCTCACTGTCAGTCCTGATAGCAATTATTCACCGTTGTACCACAAGGGACCTATTCACATCTTTCATTAGCCCCACCCAGACAGATTGGATACTACTCAGTGGAGAGTCTACCTTCTTCTGTACCCTCTCGATCTAGGTTCCCTCTTAAAAACTTGTAAGCCAGTCACTTCTTGCCTTTGTAGCCTCCCTCCCCCACCCCCGCACCCCAATTCTAGGTAGCTAATGTCCAAGTTGCCTATCCCTGTCTACTCTGTGTATGGAGGGGGTGGGAATGATCCTTCTGTAAAGATTTGTTCCCTCTTTTGAGCTACTGCATCCATAGGTATAGGTCAAGTTCATGAAATTATATCAGATTACTCTTTTTTCCCTCTTCTTTCTTCTTCTAGTTGATCTCTGATCATCCAGTCATTGAAGCCAGGTCAAGTGGGTATTATCTGCAAGTGTTGGAGTTCTTGTGCATATGCCCTCTCTTTTTATCAGCTGGACACTTCACTCTCCATTCTAGTCCTCTGTGGCTATGTCACTGACTCTGGGCCGAAGAGTCCCCAGGTCTTGACACACTGCTGGCCAATCAGGTCTTCACCCAAGTTCACAGAAGTCTATTGAACATTGTAGGGCTCAGCTCACAGTTTCATTGCTGCTTTTCCTTTTTGAGGTAACTTTCATTGTTACCATTTTATAGAAACTCCAAGGAATTAAGTAACTTGTTTATGGTCTCTCAACTACTAAAGGAATCAAATCAGGACTTATGTTTAGTTTTGACCCCAAATCTATGGAGTCCTTGTGTGGCACAAAGAACTGTCTTCAGAAAACTTGTATGATTAACATGTTATCAAAGCAAGTAAGTAAAGAAGGCAGGGAGTATGTGGTGTGTCAGAGGAGCCACTTTTATAGGCATTCAGAAGACAGAAAGATGTCTGAGCCTGTAATTCTTGTTCATCACCAAGGCATCATTAGCATTTTAACTAGTAGGTATTTGATAGTTGAGGTGGAGTTTTCCTTCCGTTGTTGTGAAGTGCCATGCAGTCAGTTCTGACTCATAGTGACCCTGTATAGGGTTTCTGAGGAGCAGCTGGTGGGGTTGAACTGTTGACCTTGTGGTTAGCAGTCTAGTGATAATCCCATGGTGCCAGACTCAGGATCAAAAATGATTTTTTAAGGAAGAAAGATAGTGACAATGAGGAGAATTCTAATTTGCTGAGAGATTTGGAGTGACTGTCCCTCCTGCCCTTGGGTGAGCTCTGTGTGGAGAGGAGTCCTAGATGAGATTATCCTCCCCTCTTGGCTCTATTTGCCCAGGGAATAGGCACATTTTTCTTTTTTTTATCCTATCATTCAGTCAATAAATGTTACTGAGCATCAATCAATATGTGCCAAGTATTGTTCTCAGCACTGGGGATATTTCAGAGAATATGTCTTTAGATGTGAGGGGCCAGAGTCTTTAGACTAGTAAGGAGAAAACTACCATCATTGCCCATATCCCCTGGGCAATGATGGTAGTTTTCTCCTTACCAGTCTGCTGCATTCTTTGTTTTCTCTAGCCTTTGTTTTCAGAAACCTTTAGACAAACATAAGTTTCTAGTTTGGAGGTTCTGGCAAAGGCCAACGAAGCCCTAAGAGTCAGGACTAATGTCCCGCTTTTCCTCTCTCGCGCCTCACTTTGGGCTTTCCTCTGATACTGCAGTTACGCTTCCCACCAGGGCCTCCACTTTGTCCGCTACCTGGAATACCCTTAGCCTCCTTTCCTGCCTATTGAAACCAAGCTCATCACTTAGCATTCAGCTTAAAAGCTGTCCTCTTCAAGAATCTGGTCCCAATTTACCCCAATCACAAAGGGGTCCTTCTTTATCCAATCCCACACAGTGAATGTCTCCATTTTATACTGTTTCCTATTCTGATGTTTTCTGATAAATCTGTCCTTTACTCCTCAAGACCAGTGACACACAACTATCCTATCAATGGAGCATAGTGTTTGGTCCCTTGTTAGTGCTCAATAAATTTCAGACAAAAACAAACGCTTCAAGAAGATGTCCTTGAAACTAGAAGAGTTCAGTGTAAATTTAATTAAGATATTAAGGTTCATTTTTGCCAACTATATATTGTGAATGAAAACCATCTGCAATCTAATCTTAACTTATCTGCCCCAAAATGACATTTTAATTTCACTGCATTCTTTATTATGTTGCTGTTGTTGTTATTAAATGCTGTCAAGTCAGTTCTGACTCATAGAGACTCTATATAGGGTTTCCAAGGAGATTGGAACAATTTGAACAAATGACCTTTAAACTTGTTGCGGACTCCTGGTGTGGTGCTGTAGGACCCGCATTGGTCTGAAAGCTACAAGTTCGGCAGTTCAAACCCACCAGCAAGCTGCCGCTCAGAAACTCTATACTGGGTCATTAAGAGTCAGAAGTGACTTGACAGCACTTACTAATAACAACAATAAACTTGTTGCTGAAAATGAAGAGGATTTAAAGTACTTACTGACAAAGATCAAAGACTACAATTTCAGTATGTTGTTGTTGTTGTTAAGTGCCGTCAAGTTGGTTCCGACCCATAGCGACCCTGTACAGGGTTTCCGAGGCTGTAAACAATTTCAGTATAGATTATACCCAAAATCTTCACAACTGAACCAGTAAGTAACATTGTAATAAACAGAGAAAAAAATTGCAGTTTTCAAGGTTTTCATTTTACTTAGATGCATAACCAATGCTTATGGAAGCAACAGTGAACAAACCAAATAATGCATTATATAGGGTAAAAGGAATCCTGGTGTGGTGTTGTAGGATAAACCTGTACTGCTAATCACAAGGTCAGTGGTTGAAATTCATCAACCACTCCTTGGAAACCCCATTCAGTACAAGACAGAAGAGATTTGAAAACACATAACAACAACAATCTTATTAAGCAAATATTCTGCAAAAAACTATAGTGTTAAAAAAGAAAAAAAAAAAAAAAAATGTTACCTAGAGGACAAAGGTGTACCTGACCACCCAAGTCATGGTATTTTCAATAACCTCATTTGCATGCGAAAGTTGGACAATGAATAAGAAAGACTTGAGCAAAACAGATGCCTTTGAATAATGGTGTTGGTGAGGTATATTGAATATATCATGGACTGCCAGAAAAATGAACAAATCTGTGTTGGAAGACATATATTCAGAATGTTCCTTAGAAATGTGAATGGTTAGAGTTCATTTCATGTAAACATGTCAAAAGCAATCAGTTCTTGGAAAAAGACACCATGCTGGATAAAATACAGGTTAGCAAAGAAGAGAAAGACCCTAATGAGATGGACTGTCACAAGGACTATTAACAGTGACCTCAAACAGAGTAATGAATGTGGTATAGGATTTGGCAGTGCTTCCTTCTGTCGTATACCTAACAACAACAACAAACTTGTTATTAGTACTACAGATGAAGTTGAAAGACCATTTTATCTGATTATTGTGTCTTAGGAAATACTTTGTTATTAAATTCCACACTAATAATTAGAAAGCCCTGTTATTTTATAATGAACTAGGCAGTGTCGTACAGGTATCCCTCAATTACTGAAACAGAAGCCGTCTTTAAAAGTGTGGAACTGAAATCTCATACATCCAATAGTCTCTCCTCACCAACCTGAGATGTCTTATTAGTGACAGATGGGTAAAAAAGTGTCCTCTCATTCTCTGAATGGACAGTGTATTCTATAAATGAAAATGGTCAGTTTCTTGTCTTTCTTTCACCATGCCTAGCCAGTTCCAAAGTGTACAGAATAAGTCAGAAATGTCAGTGTGTATGTATTTATGTGGGCAGGAAAGCATGGCTCAGAGCAATGCAAGAATGATTTTCTATTAGAGCTCCCCACAGACAGAATAGATCACCCTTGGAAAGATTGATTAAAGGATGGGCCCAGGCTTGAGGGATCTCTACAGATTCAGATAAAGAATCAGAATCCTAAGGGCCACTTCCAATTAGGAGAGGTTTTCATTCTAACTAGACGGAGGTTGAAAAGCTTCTTTAATTTTCCTGCCACCTGTCTGTACATTCATATGGAATACTACAACAGGAGTCTGACTAGGCAGTTCATGGAAACCTTTCAGACTTGTAGGTTGTGGGAGCCTGAAGGAAGTTTAGACAGACAGTGTTCATGACACTGAATCTCGAAAGGCAAGAGACTTGACCAAGTTTTCAAGCTCTGTCACCCCAGAGCTGTGCATTGCTCTCTGATGCTCGAAATCCATGCACACCCTAGACCAACACAATAACTGGCACATTATTTGGTGCATTGTTATCATTGTTGTTAAGAGCTGTAGAGTTAGTTTTGACTCAAAGCTACCCAGTATAGGGTTTCCAAAGAGTGACTGGTGAGTCTGAACTGCCTGCCTTGTGATGCAAACTGACATTGTGGTCCTGTGCTTATCCTATAGCGCCACACCAGGTGCATTGCAGGGGTTTAATAAATGCTTTATGATGCTCTGGTTAATTGAGTGGGAGAGGAAACAGCTAAAACCCCTCCAACAGAAGCTGTGACTCACAACCTGTTTGGCACTGCACCTTGCTTGCTCTGGTTTCCTGAAACTCCCTCTTCTTAACCCAAAAAGCCTCCATGGCAGATGTTTCAAAACAATGATGACAATCATGCTATCCCTCACTTTCCCCTTGCAGCATAGAGTTTTTAAAATGTTTTTGCAGATTTACTCTTTAGAGTAGTTATATTTTCGGGTTAAGGATTTGGAAAGACTTTTTTTTTTTTGGTGTGGCGCTGTAGGTTAAGCACTGGACCATAAAGTCTGTTTGAACTGCAAGGTCGGCGGTTTAATCCCACCAGCTGCTCATCAGAGATCCTATTAAGGGCTGCTATGAGTCAGAATTGACTCAATGGCACTTAATAACAACAATATAGATAAGCATTGAACTGCGAACCAAAAAGTCCTCAGTTCGAGGCTTTCTGTACCCACAAATTTTTTTTTTTTAAAGCTTCAAAAAACCTATACAGGTTTAGAATCCAAAGGGACCTGGGAAGATGATGTGGGTAACAGTTTGAACAGTTTGGGATGACTCTGGCTGGGTGCATGGGCACTAATTTGAGGGTGGATGTGCGTTTAGGTATTCCAGGACCTTTCTTCTGGCGCTGCCTTCCTCCTTTAAAAAAAAAAAAAAAAGTTGTAGGGGGTTTGGAAGAAGTTGTTTGGCAATAGTTGGGCTGGTCCAGGCTTACCAGAGGAAAAGGCCAGAAGGCCCAGCTTGAGAGAAGTGCAGGGATTGTTAGACCAGGTGCACTCTGAGTAGAGCTGGTCAGCACCAGCTGGGCACAGTGGGTCAAGCTGGATGAGAAAAGGGGTTGTCTCCCAGCATGGGGAACAGGCCAGTGACTGCTGAGGTGGGGATCCCGCAGGGCTGGGGCGCAGAGGCCGCAGCAGGCTGGGCTCTGGGCGGGGCGGGGCGGGGCGGGGGCGGGGCTCCGGGGCGTCTCGCAGGCAGCGGCGGCCGCGGAGAAGCGTCCACAGCGGCGGTGGCTGGGGCAGCGGCAGAGCGGGCGACAGAGCTGGGCGGCGGTGGCGGCGGAGGCTCAGGGTGAGCGCGGCTGGGATACAACCCGGGGGCGCCGCAGGGAGAGCGGGGCGGGGGTCTGCAGGGAAACCGGGTCAGGAAGCGCCGGGAACCGGGGTCAGGAAGCACGGGACAACAGCAGGCGGTGCGGGTGACTGGCGAACCTTTGCTGTCCTTCCCCAGCTCCGGACTCCCCTAGCCTTCGAAGTGGGAGGGGCAGGAGAAAACCAGTCTTTTAGACTTTCCCAAGCAATCGCCGTCCAGATGTCCGTCTGTGCGACTCATTACTCCTCCTCTCCTAGGAATGCCTTTAGATTAATCCTCGGTTCCTTTCCCAGATCATCTGAGTCCCTCAACCAGGAAACATCCCCTCGAGGTGTCTTCATTTTTAAACCCTATTCTTGGATAAGACACCAGCCCTCTGTTTCCCCATTCCCACAAGGAAGGCCCAGGCTCCCCACCACTCTCCACAGCTCCAGAGTCAGGGGTTGGGTGGTCCATTACTCGAGCCCCTGCACACCTGGACATTTCTGCTGCCACTTGCCACAGAGGTTTTTAGCCAGGACCCAGCACTTCTTGCTATGTCTCTCCCCACTCCCTATGACGTGAGTTAGCCAAAGGAACCTTATGGATCCTGAGCTTTGAGAACAATTTGACCCATTTCCCAAAAGGCTGGACACAGGCCAGCCATGCTTTTTGGTGGAGACACCTGCCTTGCTTGCCAGTTGAAGGACTGAGAAGCCTCTGTCAAAATGTGCCAACCAGTCCTCGAGCCCTCCTTCCACCTCTTTGGACTTGCCAGCCAATGTCCCCAGAGATCAAGACCTAGAGCTTTGTTATTTAAGATCTCCAAAGCTCTTTGCTGATCCCATCCCCATTTCCCGAGGATTTCCCCATCGATTTATGGGGAACTTAGGGAATAGTGAAAGGGGGGGGGGTCACCATTCTGGACCTGAGTCTCTTGCCCCCAAGTCCTTGTTTTTCCACCCACTATCTAGGTGACAGGAGCCCTAGTTGTACAGTGCTTAAAGCTCTTGGCTGCTAAAAACCTTTGTGGTTCTAACCCATCAGACTCTAGGCAGAAGAAAGATGTGACTGTTTGCTTCCATAGAGCTTACAGCCTCGGAAACCATATGGAACCGTTCTCCTCTGTCCTTTAAGGATCACTGTGAGTTGGAATCAACTTGCTGGTAGTGGGTCTAGTTTATTAGAACCCAGGCAACTCAGTGTTGAGTGATGGGGCAGGTATTCAGGTCCTTGGTCTCCCCCACAGCTTTGTGGCTCACCTTCCCTTCACTAGCAGGAACTTGCCTTTCCTTCATTATTCACCATCTCTGGATAGGGACTAGCCATCTGCACAGCATCAAGTTCCCAGATTACAAAAAGCTGGGCTGGTACCATGATGGGCTGAGACCTGTCTTGGGCAACTTAAGGAAGGTGGCCGCTAGCCAGGTCAGGCTGGGCATCTGAGCTGGGGGCCCAGGGGTTTTAGGGGTCTATTGCTGGCTTTCAATGAGCTCTGAATAGGGTTCGAGGGCTAGCTTTGTAGTGAAGAGAGAAGGCAGAGCAGGGGCTGTTTTTCCTGCATGTTTCTGACTGTCTTGTGTTGCTATGGTGACCGTTTTGCCTCTCTTCCTCCTTCTGACTCTTCTGGGAGCTGGTTTTTATTGGTCTGTTGTCCTGTCTTTTATGGCTCTAATTTCTCCTTTCTACTTGCTCTGAAATAAACAGTCATAAACATGGGCCCTTGGCCTAGGTTGAGGGTTGGCAGAACATCACCTCCTCCTGGCCCAGCTCTCTTGTAGGGGGTTAGATTAGGGAGTAGACATGGGGACTCGCCTGCCTCTCAGCTCTGGAAAGGAGGGCGGGAGCATCACCAGCTTGGCACATAGTGGGTACCATACTGCGTCTGTGCTAATAATAGACAAAGATTGTGGAAGACCTTCTCTGGCATTATTTCCTTTTGTCTTTATAATAACCCTGTGGGTTAGGAGCAGCCCCCACTAAACTCTACATAAGTTATCTCCCCAAGGTAATGTTGATTATGAGCACATAGTCAGTCTTCAGTTTTTGGTGAATGAGTAGGGAAGCCACAGAGCTGGCATACAAATGCAAATTTTCCTGATTTCCCACCATGATAGCCTTGCTGATCCTGTACCCAGAAGACAAGGGAACCTTCTTTAGTCTTTTTTCTAACCAAGTGATCCTAGGAAGCACATCAGAAGGGGTTCCCTAATTCCTCTGTCCCTCAGGTGTAAGCTGGGTTCTTATGAAGGCAGGTAACTGGTGAGACTTCTTTCCATGGAGTAGGCCTGCCATATCTTTGTGCACCCTTGACCTGAACTGATGGGACCCATGTTGAGAGGAGAACTAAGCCACGTGTGACTTCCTGTTTTCACTTAGCGCCAACAAGAATTCAATTTGCTTGTACTCTCAACTCAGAGCCTACATGCAACCGGATGAGTCAGGATCACTGAGAACAGAGGAGGTCCTCCCAAGAAAGGCCAGGGTGGGGACTTCAGAACTTCCCAGGGCCTTAGGGTCACTGACTGTCAGCTGTCAGTGACACTCTCCAGTGAAGCTGCACCCTCCCTCCCCTTCTCTCTTGCCTCCCTTAATTGCTTGCTTGCTCTTGTCCCCAACTCTCCTTTTCTCTTTTCTCATTGCTCCAAGCAGGTTTTGTTAATAATAAGCTGATAAAGCAATATGATAGTTGAAAAAGATGAGAAAATGAGCAGCCCCATTGTCAACTGTTAGCCCTGGTGTAGTCGATTCACTCATGTGAGCTTTACTTTCATAGTCTTTAAAATGGCATTGATACCATCTATGTCATTGGACACATTGTTTTTTTTTATTTGTTTGATTGGTTTTTTTGGATGGAGTAGAATAATTTACAGGGAGTTCTTTGAAAGATTAAAAGCTATTCATGTTGAGAGATTCCAGGTTAAAAAGACCTATGAACCACTGTCCAGAGATTAAGGACTGATTTATGGTTAATCAAGATGTAAAATCCCAGGGTGAAAGGGATTTTTCTGAAGTCATCTTTTCCAACCTGGATACTTCATTTATGCACTTTGAATTTATTGAGCACCAACACTATACCAAATTCAGATTTGGGAATTGGAGAAAAGGAGTCACACTGTTTTGGGTTTTCAAAGACTGTACTGGTTAAAACAGACATGGCAAAAGATCCTTGTAAATATAGCCAAAGAAGTGGTATGATAAAGGGAGGGCCAAGGGGGATGTAGCTCAACTGGGCTCAGAAAGCCTGTCCTTTGTGACTGATCTATGGCTGTGCCCCTTCTGGAAAGCCCCTGAGGCTCCTTCTGGAATTGCTTCCTGGTGAGTTCCTTATTCAGCTTTGGTGAACAAGGCTGAAGAGACAGAGATATCTGGCAGGTAGACAGCCCTGCTTTTAAAACTCATTTAGGTAGCGTAGTGGTTACGTATTGGGCTGCTAACCTCATGGTCAGCAGTTTGAAACTACCAGCTGTTCTGCAAGAGTAAGATAAGGCTTTCTGCTCCCGTAAAGATTTACAGCCTCAGAAACCTTATACAGGGTCACTATGAGTCAGAACCGACTCCACAGCACACCACCACCACCACCATTCACAGTAACCTCTGGTACCTACTTCTTAGTTAAAAATCTTTTCTCAGGGGCTGTATGGGCTATCTGAAAAGACAATACAATGAATGGGGTAAAAATACATTTTGGAGTCAAACATGGGTGCAATTTCTACTACTGCTCCTTCCTACTTGTGAGATCCTGACAGTGTTACCGTAACTCTCTGAGCCTCAATTCTTATGGCTGTAAAATGAGGATAATAATATTTGTCTTCTAAGATTTCAGTGATACTATGTGTTTATAGGGGTACTGGTGTGATGCTGTAGGATAAACACTAGACTGCTAGCCACAGGGTCGGCAGTTCAAACCCACTAGCTGCTCCTCAGAAACCCTGTAGAGAGTCACTAAGAGTTGGAACCAATGCAATGGCACTTAGCAATAATAATGTGTTTATAGAGTCTGGCAGGTTACCTGCCTCATAGGTATATTGATTAGAAAATAATTCCAGTTACTGGGTCTTTGGATTCTCTTAGAACCGGGGCTAGAGAGCTTTCGGGATGAAGTCTTGCCTTCAGAGATCCATTTGTTATCAGTGAAGATTAAAAATTGTACATGCTCAGGTTCCTAACACTGCTGGTTAATCTTTAAGTTATCACTCACCAGACAAGCTGCATTCTACAACATTACAAGCATCACCAATTCAGGGTGTCAAGTAACCCTTTTGTTTTTCTTTAAGGGGATCACATTCAAAATGACATGGAACACTTGAATTTCAGAAAAGGTTTCTGTGAGAATACTTTAAAATGAATGCTTCATGTTTTCATTCTGAGAATGTTAAGCTGCCCCCCTCCTTTTTAAAATTTAAGTTTCCATATACATTTTTCTCAGATTATCTAAACAACCCTAAGGCATTGGCATTATTGTTCCCATTTAATAGTTAAGGAAACTGGGAAAGATAAAGTTAATTGCATGGTGTCTGCCAGCTAGTAAGTAACAGGGCCAGAATTTAAAACTGGGTCCTGCTTGCTTTTTGCAGTATATTACAATCTTGTCATCCCTTTGACTGGTGTGCCAATGACCTAAAATAATTGTGTTTGGAAAATGCAGACAGATTTTAACAGGGGTGGAGCTGGTCAGTGTTGTAATTCAGACTTGTAGTAAATATTTAGAGGCTTTATTAGGGTTTTGCTCACAACATAGCATTAACAAGTCTTTCTGCAGTTGGCTGAGGTTTTATTTCTCTAAGTGATGAATAGAAGAGGAGTTTGACATTCCTGAGTAAAGAGAACATATTTGATGATGCTAGAGGTAGCTTCCTTTGCACAATAATAGGTTGCTGGTTTCTCTTTGAAATAAACCCTTGAGCAGGCCAAGAATTTATAACTGAAGCTTTCTCACTCTCTTTTTTTAATCTAAGCAGTATTTGTTGAATATTCACTGTGTACAGCACAGTGCTGGATGCTGATGATAGAAAGATAGCATGTCACCAAAGCAAAGTTATAACTATGTTTCTTTAATTTTTAAAATATGTGGTGCTGTAGGATAAGCACTGGACTGCTAACTGTAAGGTCAGCAGTTCAAACCCACCATCCTCTCTGCAGGAGAGAGATGAGACTTTTTGCTCCCATAAAGCTTTACAGCCTTTGAAACCCTATTCAGGGTCATTGTGAGTTAGAAAGGACTCCTTGACAGTGAGCATTGAGTGAGAATGAAACAATGTAATAATAAAATATACAATACAAAGGCCCACAGCAGTTTTTTAATGGAGAGCATAGCAGATGCATCCTATGGATACAGCAGCTGGAGAAACAACCCAGGTGGTAAAATGTGGGTAGATGGCTCTTCATATGCAGAGGGAATTTGGATTCAGTCAGTTAGTATATATAACTCAATTCTAGAAATACAAGTATTAAAAAGCAATTCTACAATTATCCACTAGCTTTTCTCTGTTAACGGAGAAGCTCAATTTCCCTGGTTTAAGACCCTCAGTGCCCCCAAAGAATCTAAGCACTTGAACTGCACAGTGTGTTTACCAGATCCAGCTTAGCATTACAGACAGATGGGTCTCTATTTGCAAGTGTCTCAGGGCCTGAGTCTGGTGTCTGCTTATTTAATGACTTCACTTTCTAATAAAAATTCTGGATGGCATAGATAATTAGATTTTTAAAATGAAACTGGGGAAATATCATGCCCCAAAGAGTCTAATTGTAGTTTTATATGAGCTAAACATAAAAATGGGATCATTCATTCATTTAAAAAATGGGCCCCTGATTATTTTCTGGTGTTGCACTAAACAGTGCAGATCTAGTGATCAGAATGGCATGTACCCTGCCCTCAGGTAGCTCTCATTCTATGAGGAAGGCACAGGAGTGAACACATGACGAAACGGAGCTTGGTGAGTTAGGCAAAGTGCACTGTGCTGTGGGAAGATGGAAATGGCATTGTTTGGATGCTTATGGCAACATAACCCATTTCTCTAGATGTGGAGTGATATTTGTGGTACTCCTCAATTTTGCACACAGAAGCAGCATGCAACAGAAAATCACTTGGCCTAGATGGCTAGCAACCTGGGTTCAGCTCTCCCCTCTGTTCGTCACTGCTTGAGAAAGTGAGAGGCAGGTCTTGTTGCTTCAGTTTCAGTTCTAATGAAATGAGATGGTTGAATTTGATGATCTAAAAGGACCCTAGCCTGATGATTCTAATAAGCCCTGGACTCATTTCCCTGAGTAACAGGTAAAGAAGCAAAAGTAGGGTCAACAAGAGCTGAGAAGTAGAAAAGCCAAATGTATTGTGTTTTCAAAGAATCCTTTTAAAGGGCAGAGAAACCTTGCTCTCCCTTCCCGAAAGAGAACAGCTTCCAGATTGAGTGTCCCAATGACTGTATGAAAGTCAAGGCCAGCTGTTGAAAACAGGAAAAGACAAGAAGGGACATAGGAGTTTAGTGGAGCCAACAGCAAAGCAAAGGCCATGAAAAGTGTTCTCCATGTTCTAGGGTCTCCACTAACATAGATGGGAGAATTTGACCTCTGAGATGCTTTAGTGACTACCAGTGTGTTTTTTAGTGTTTTTTCTCAATAAAAAATCCCCCATCAATTTGTTGATTTCCAGGTTCAAGAGTATATTAAGATGTAGCATAATTTAATGATCATGAGAAATAATGACAAAAATTCAGCTACCTCAACACACTATAAATTTTTTCATTCCCTGCTACAATCAAAGGAAGGCCCTCCCAGGACCGGTGAGGAGGCTGGGTCCCAATCACCCAGTGAGTGAGAAGAGGGGCAGTGTACAATATAATCTGGGGAAGAACAAATGGAGAATCAGAGAAGACCTGCAGTTTTAGGCACACACTGAACACCCATGAGTAGCCTGCAGTTTGGCAAGTTAGCTCATCTCTTTGAGTGTGGTGTTTCTCCCTTATTAAAATGTGGTCAGCAATACCTACTGAAGCCTAGATGGTATTGTCAGCATAAAAAAGAATAATCATTTAATATGCATTTGTAACAATCTTCTGAACAGCTTTTGAAACAGAGAGATCTGAATTCTACAGTTTGAGAAAACAACTCCAGAGTATTGTATAACTCATTAGGTAAGGTTGCATGGAACTAGCATTTGAAACCATGTATATATTACTTCAAAATATGGTCTCTCTACCATCCATTATAGGAGCTCTGGTAGGGTAGTGGTTACAAATCGGTCTGTGAGCCACAAGGTCAGCAATTTGAAACTACCAGCTGTTCCATGGGAGAAAGATGAGGCTTTCTGCTCCTGTAAAGATTTACAGCCTCGGAAACCCTATACAGGGTTGCTTTGAGTAGGAACCGACTCCACGGCACATAACAACAACAACAACCATCCATTATAAATAAGAGTTGTGGAACGTGTGAGAATCATGGAATTAATAAGCATGTATCTTGGGTAAATTATTTCTTTCAAAGTGCTCTTAAGTTCATTGTCATCAACTGTGCCTCCATACCTTAAAGTTGAAAAAGAATTCACACACACAAGGGGGCTTCATGAAGTTTATGGAA
The DNA here is from genome assembly GCF_000296735.1 of Chrysochloris asiatica. Lineage (NCBI taxonomy): Eukaryota > Metazoa > Chordata > Mammalia > Afrosoricida > Chrysochloridae > Chrysochloris > Chrysochloris asiatica. The sequence continues at coordinate 31,009,025 of NW_006408534.1, forward strand.
CAAATGGAATGAAAAGACAATAAAATGTTTCCACAAACTTTTTGAGGTAGCCTCATATATAACGTGTGTTTTGCTTGCATCCCTGTGACTTATATTTCTGTCTGACTGACTGACGTCCTTCAAAGGCGTCCTTTAGTCAGATGACTTCATCTCAAGTGCAATCCAGCAGTATGAGTTATACCTGCCGTGTCTGCAGCATATGGCCTTGCTGAGCTGTGGACCCTACCCAATTGAGGCAGGTTGTGCATTACGTACTCTTCAGGCCTCAAACTGGGACAGTTGAAGTCAGAGGAATAATGAGAGCTATTCACATGTTCACAAAGCTGGATATGAAATGCAATAAGACTGCAAAGTCAGTTTGAACCTGAAGGTTGGCAGTTCAAACTTACCAGCTGCTCCTTGGAAACCCTATACAGGGTTGCTACGGGTCAGAACTGACTTGAAAGCACTTAGCAACAAGAACCATCTAATTCAGTTATTTCATAGAAACTGAAGTCTAGAGAGAGAAAACAAATGTGAGCTCACAACAGTGACTTTTCCAAGACTGAAGCAAGTACTTAGCTACAACAAACCTTTGAATTTCCGGGACCTTAAAGGGTGAGGTCCTGCTTCTTCCCTTAGGCAGATTCTTTAATTTTGCTAGACTTTCTAAATTGTAAAATTAGGTTAATAAAGTTTATGTTTCAGATATATTGTGAGGATTAAATAAGGGTATTCTAGTCTACTTATACCTGATCTTTGAAGCAAATTTGTTTGCAAGTTTTGGCTCCTTCCTTTTGTTTCTTCTTTATGTGTGGTTGTGGGTGGAAAATGACATACAACATCTTTTTCTGAAATATACTTGATTTACCCTCTGACAAGTCCCCCAAAAGTCTACTCTTCTCTGTTTATATTCCTAGCTTGTGAGATTTCACTTTGTGGTTGAAATGAACCTAGCCTACCTATTGTATGTTTATTGGATTGTACCAAAGATAATGATTCTAGACACAAGCAAGCATTGCACAGATTATAAGACTGGTTTTTTCACCCTCAATTTTTTCCTTAATTTTTAAATGTGTGTGTGTGTGTGTGTGTATTTATTTTGTGTGTCTCCCCCCACCCCCTGAAATATGCAGCTTTCCTATCTGGTGTTTCTCAGTTCTTGAGTACCTTTGTTGTTGTTGTTCAGTGCCGTTGAGTCGGTTCTGACACATAGCGATCCTGTGTAGGGTTTTGGAGGAAGAGCAGCTGAATTTGAACCACCAAGCTTGTGGTTCAAACAAACTTTGCAGTCCAGTGTATTAACCCACAGCACTACTCCAAGATTCCTGCGTACCTTTAGAAGTAAAAAAAATTGGGGTATTTAGACTATTTTTCTCACAGATACAAATTCCTTTAATTCCAAGCCTAAAATTCAGAAACCTCTGAAAATGGAACGTGTTTTCAAAACTCATTCGAAGGCAAAGTTGATCTGATCTGACACACAACTATTAATAGATTTTTAGTTCACTCAGAAGGAAAAAGTATTGTTGCAGAAAGATGAGCACCCTAGGTCACGCGGTGATGTGCATAATATAGGGTATATGCAGTATCTTTCTAAAATCTAACAATCTCTAGATGTGGAAAAACATCTGTGCAAAGATTTTTGAAGAAGTGCTTGTGGACGTCAATCTCAGAATGACTAGTGGAGCTGGGGACTCTAGATCCAGAGTGGGAGAGGGGCTGTGTGATGATGACCTAGGGGCAGGCTTGCAGGGTATACCCTTTGGTTGTTTGATGATGCATGAAGGGGATTGTCATCATGGCAATGAAATGATATACAATAGGATGAATGTAAAGCTAATGTTCTCCCATGTAAACTATCACATAATTCACAATAAAAACTTAAAAAAAAAAAAAAAGACTAGTGGAAATCACAGCATTCCTGAAGTTGAAAGTGTATTGGAATTGCCTACATGTCTAACTTTGGGTATCAGATGGGTATGTTGACATGGTTCATGATGGCATGATTCAGGCTTATCAAAAGTATTAAAGGTCAATTATATATTTCATTAATTTAAATACTAAGAAATACATTAAATGACTAGGTTTGGTATCAAAAGTAACAATCAAAAAATTTTTTTTAATGTTTTATTGTGAATTATGTGATAGTTTACATGGGAGAACATTAGCTTTACATTCATCCTATCACATATTGTTTCATTGCCATGGTTACAATCCCTTCCATGCATCATCAACCAACCAAAGTGTATACCCTGCAAGCCTGCCCCCCCGGTCGTCAGCACACAGCCCCTCTCCCTCTCTGGGTCTAAAATCCCCAGCCGCTCCATCTCTCCAACTTATCATCTCTGCCTCCATCTCTGGCGTCACTGCTTCTCTGGGTAGTGTCCCACACTCTGCTCTTCTCCCTTGGTGGTCCCAGGGACCTCTGCTCCTAGACTGCAAAGTCAATCATTCCCCTCCTTTTGCTACAAAACGTCTACCTTTACATTTCCAACCCTCACAATCAGTTCTGATAATAGTTATTCACTATTGTATCACAAGAGACCTATCTGCATCTCCCTTCATTAGCCCCACCCAGACAAATTGGATACTACTCAGTGGAGATTCTATCTTCCTCCATGCCCTCTGGATCTAGGCTCCCTCTTGAAAGCTTGGAAACCAGTCACTTCTTGCCTTTGTAGCACCCCCATTCTGGGTAGCCAGTGTCCAAGTCGTCCATCCCTGTCTACTCTGTGTATGTAGGGGGTGGGAATGATCCTCGCTGTAAAGATTTGTTCCCTCTTTTGGGCTACTGCATCCATAAGTGTAGGTAAAGTTCATCAAATTGTATCAGATTATTCTTTTTTTTTTCCTTTTCTTTCTTCTTCTAGTTGAGCTCTGATTATCCAGTCATTGAAGCCAGGTCAAGTGGGTATTTTCTGCAAGTGTGGCTGTTCTTATGCATATGCCCTCTCTTCTTATCAGCTGGATGCTTCACTCTCCACTCTAGTCCTCTGTGGCTATGTCACTGACTGTGGGCCCAAGAGTCCCCAGGTCTTGATACACTGCTGGCCAACCAGGTCTCCACCCAGGTTCACAGGAGTCTGTTGAACGTTTTAGGGCTTAGCTCTCAGCTTCATTGCTGTTTTTCCCTCACTTCCCCTTATCGATGACAAACGTGGTCTCCAATCAGAGCATGTATTCCCATTGAGTCTTAGTCTTGGAAGGTGGTTTGCCCTGAGGGGACCTGACCACTTGCCTTGATGTCTCCTGGGTGAACAACTTGCTTGTTCTTGTAGTAATCAGCTGGACTGCCTATGTTGTTTTCTATTTTTCCTGTTGGTCTTTCTTTGAAGAAGTATCTTCTGTTCTTCCAGCCGCTCCAGGCTGGTCTGCTTATCCTTTCAAGTGGAAATTTCCCACCTCAGAAGATTCTGGATGTGGTTCAGGATTCCACCTATAGTCTTATGTAATGCAGAGGCCCTTCAGGAAACCTTCACTGGGCACGTTGTAGCCCCATTTTAGGTATTCCAATCAGTTATAGACAGAAGACAGACTTACAAGCTTTCTTTGATGATAATTCTGGCTGTTCCTTTCTCTCCCCCTCAAGTATCTATTTTATAA
>NW_006408534.1:31013170-31042640 GCF_000296735.1 Chrysochloris asiatica
CATCTTTTTGCTATTGTAAATAGTGCTGCTGTGACCATTGGTGTGCATATATCTACTCCTGTTATGGCTAATATTTCTTGTGGATAAATATCAAAAAAACTTTTTTGAAGTATGGGTTCCATAGTTTCATTGGAAGAAGTTAATTTTTATTTGAAAAAATTGTTAGAAGTAAAATTAAAACTGGCACTTTTTGTCTTAATGTGGATTATAGACAAGTTTCATCATCGGCATTGGGAGGAAGGTAGACGGGAATTTTTAAACCTTACTCATCATTTTGTACTTAGAAGGAGGAACCAGGGTTTAATGAGTGAATTTGGGGAAGTGAAAAGCCCTGAGCCGAGTGTGAGAAGGTCTTGACTCTTGGCTCTGCTCTTGACTTGTTGGGTGGTTTTGACTTGTGGCTTTCTATCTGTGGGCCCTACAAACTCTGTTTCTAAATAAATGATATGTTCCTCTCATTGTTTTTGGAAATATTAGTGACAAAGGTGAGGGTCCAAAAAAGAAAGGCTACTTTGTCCTCAGGGAAAGCATTAACCAGAGACCTGTTGCTTGTCCTTTCCTCACATACAGGCTCTTGCTCTGCCTGGTTTGGCTTTCTGTGTGAGTACATTTTGGTTTCCTACATCCTGGCTAAAGGCAGGAAGGATGTGAGAAGACTTCCATGTGGCCAGTCTTGGTTTCTTCAAGTTCTCTGACAGTGCTGACCTTGGGTTTATTTCTGTTAGGTTCGTTTTGGGCCCAGCACCTCCACTGACGCTGATTCCCTTTGAATTATTGTTGAATGCTTGATCAGAATCATGTGGTGGTCACAACCATTTCCAGTGGGGTTTTTTTGTTGTTTGTTTGCTTTCTTGCATTATGCACTGTAGCATAAGCGCTGGACAACAGGTCAGTTTGAACCACAATGGCAGTGGTTCAGACTCACCAGCTGCTTCTTAGCAACCCTATACAGGATCACTATGAGCCAGACCTGACTCGACAACACTTAACACAAGTGGAAGCACTGAGTCGAGCCCCTCAGAAGTTTTAAACATAGTTCACAGGAGACAGAGAGATAAGAATACTTCCGGGGACGGCTGATCCTTATTATTAGAGACACATAGACTCGTGTGTGGAGTCGTGTTGAAGCACTGTAGGATAAGCACTGGACTGCTAACTGCAGTTGAAACTCACCAGTTGCTCTTCAAAAACCTTATATAGCGGAAGTGGGGAACCTTTATTCTGCCAAAATTTATAACATCGTTCGTGGGCCATACAAACTTACCAACTTAAAAAGTAGCCTGCTATATTTGGTCAAACATTTAATTAACTCACCCCTAATGCAGTGGCTGGAACTGCATTTACCTTGACAGGGCCAGAGCAGATGATTTCACAGTCCTTATATGGCCCGCAGGCCAGATGTTCCCTACCCCTGCTCTTCAGGGTCGCTATGAGTCGTATCCAACTCAACAGCACTTAACAAAACAACAGACTTGTGTGCGTAGTGTGAATGTATGTGTGTGGTTGGTATATGTGGTGAGTATTTGTGTGGTGTGTGAATGTGTATGAGTTTGTGTACTGTTTGTGTGTGTATGTGTGTAGTATTTGATGTGTGAGTGTGGGTGTAGCATGAGTGTGTATGGATGTGGGGTTTGAGTAGATGAGTGTGACATGTGAGTGTGTGTGTGTGTTGGGTTGTGATTTCAGAGCCAGGAAGGCGCTGCCAAGGGCAGGACCTTGCCAGGCGTTGTCTGGATATGGCTCTGCCTTATACCAGTCCCTGGCTTTTATGTAACTCATGAATGGTACTGACTGCTGAAATGCTCCAGGGATGAGGGACCTTTTGTTGTGCAGGGACCAGTGGCCACGAAGAAAGGCAATTGAAGTTAATAGACAGACAGGAAGCAACTAAAGTATGTTTTCTTAAGAAAGAATATCTAATTCTTGTGCTTCTGAAACACAGAACATTGTACAATCTTGTTCGATACATACTTGTAAAGAATCAAGTCATTTGAGGATAATAGTTTCACATTTAAGGATAATAGGCCTTTCCCATTTGAAAATAATAGCGCTGTCCCTATACTAACCTGTGTACCTTGGCAGGAAGATCTGTACTTTGCCTTCATCGTCACATACTTAAAATAAGAGTAAAAGAAGTTGAATAAAATAAAAGTAAAGGAAGAAGAATAAAACAGAAGTTCAAAAAGGAGAATCTTACTATGGGTTTGAAAAAATAAAGGCCTATGAAAGTAGTTCAATTTTGTTTAATAATTTTATTTGGTAGAGGGGAAGTATGCAAAGATTATTAAGGGAAAAAGAGGGGAAGGAGAAAGAAATATGGAAAGAGAATCTACATTGAATTTGCCTAAAAGCCATGAAAATGTGACATACTCTGGTCTCTTCATGCTCACACATTATTCAGATCCTTTATGGCCAAAAACAAGTAGGACTTAGCAGAGACTAGAACTGTACATGAAGATGAGCAGAGGCAGAAGTAGAGGTTAGGAATCCAGGTGCAATTTTGCATATTGGGCTTAGCTGCAATGTTGCTGAAAAGCTGGAAGACCAGGCAGGGTGGTGGACAGAGCATTGCACAGGGAATGCCTGGGTATTGATTCTCGAACTACCACAAAATACTGCATAACCTTTTGGAAACCCCTATCTTTCCCTGGTGTGGTGCTGTGGGTTAATAATACACTGGACTACTGTGTCTGTTTAAACTGCAAGGTCGCTGGTTCAAGCTCACCAGCTACTCCTTGAAACTCCTATACAGGGTCGGTATGGGTTGAAACCAACATGATGGCACATAACAATAACACCAACATCCTTCTCTGAGCACAATTCTTGCATCACTAAAGAATGGGTCTGACTAGATGAAGATGAAGTCTAAAGCAGTCCGTAGCTTTGCAAGCCTTTCACCAGCATGTTGGTACAGAGGCTGTCTTGGAATGGGGAGGAAATTGCTTGTTTCTAGATTTTAGGTGCTATAGCCAAACTGGCATCACATGATGAGAGAGTGTGTAAGCTTGTATGGCTGAAAAGCTATGTGCATATTCCATGTTTTTTGTTTTTTTTTTTTTCCTTTCTTTAAATCTCTTGTCCAAGGAGCTCTGGTAGTGTAGTGGTTACCAATCAGGCTGCGAACCTTAAGGTCAGCAGTTCGAAACTACCAGCTGTTCCGCGGGAGAAAGATGAGGCTTTCTGCTCCTGTAAAGACTTACAGCCTCGGAAACCCTGTACAGGGTCGCTATGAGTTGGAACCGACTCCACGGGCCATAACCACCATCATCTCTTGTCCAGGCCCAACCCTACTTTTCCTTGTCATAGTATAAACTCAGTAACCTGCAAGTAAGGTTGTGGGCTGCACATATATATCTGTCAAACCTCAAGTATAGAAAATAGATTCAGTAGCTCATATAAACTAAAATAGACATAGCTCACTTGTTATCTGGTGGTATATACATGTCAATAATTTTTCGTACTCAACAGTTTATGGGTTTTCTAGTACTGTCACTGTTCCTGAATTTTTGAGGCACTCCTAAATTTCAAATTATACTAATCATGATGAATCACGCTATTCAGCACATATTTGTTGTTGTTATTAGTGCTGTTAAGTTGGCTCAGACCCATAGCGACCCTGTATAGGGTTTCCAAGGAGCAGCTGGTGAGCTTGAACCACTGACTGCAGTGCCAATGACTTTGAAGCCTGGAGCATTAACCCACAGCACCACACCAGCATGCATTTAGTGCCTTTTAATTCTATTTTGCTAGTCTGTTTTTATACATTTCTCACTCTATAGACAGTCTCACAAAACAGGTAGTTTTATTCCTGTTTTGAAGATAAAGACTCTGAAACTAAAAGAGTTTTTAAAACTTGATTTAGGATATAGGACTGAAAACAAGGAGCCTGGATCTCATTTAGGTCTGTACTTTCCCGTACTACACATCTCACACTGCTTCCAGACCACAGTTTTACTTTATTTTTTATGAAAATAAAATCCTTTTTTTCCTGCCATGATTCCACTTAAACCTCAGAAAATGCAATCATCATAGTTTGATTTCTTTGCCTTTTTCCAGAGTAGAGTCCCCTGGTTCTTCCTACATTTATGTAAACTTGATACAAATAAGATATTATATTTCTGTTCAACAAACTGTTGCCATGTGCTTCCAAAGCATCAGGTACTGTTTTATAAATGTTCACATGTGCTGTTTCTTGAGAGGAGATGCTGATGTTTCCATTTTACAGAGCAAAACTAAGACTCAGAGAGTACAGTTATTTAATCCAAAGGCAGGAAGCATATAAAGCTTTGTGGCTTACTTGGTGACTCTGTATTATGGTTGTTGGTGGTGTGCCACTGAGTTGGTTCCGACTCATAGCAACCCTGTATAGGGTTCCCGAGGCTGTAAATCTTTATAGGAGCAGAAAGCCTCATCTTCCACAGAGCCACTAGTAGATTAGAACTGCTGACTTTGTTGGTAGCAGTCCAGTTTGTACTCCCCTATGCTACCAGGGCTCCTGACTTTATACTATAAGGTGTAAAGAAACTCGGTCTTTGGCCTAGTCTTGGTGTGGCACTTTGGATCAAGGTGCTGTACTGTGAAGTCGAGTTAAACCACGAGGTCTGCAGTTCAAGCTCACCAGCTGCTCCTTAGAAACCCTATACAGGGACACTATGGGTCAGAACCAACTTGATGGCACTTAACAACATTGAACCATGAGATCATGTTTAGCTGGTCCATTCAGCTCCCACCCTCATTGTACTGGGCTTCCCCAGTTTGTCTTTTGTGGTTATAACTCAAGCTGGTGGAGAAGCATTGGTTCCTCTTGTCTTTTCCCACTTTGTATCAGCCTCTATCTTTGACTCATTTTCGCTGGCTTAAATACTTTTTTTAGTTCCATGGCTAATCACAAACTTGCCAATATGATGCATTAACTTCATATTACAGAAGAGAAAACTGTAATACAGTTTACCCAAGATCAAGATCACACAGAAGCTGCATCCTCTGTCTAACATGCTTTTCCTTTAGCTGGACAGATCCTTTGTGACTCAGTTCTGATGTTACATGTTCCCCAACTACCCACCAAATTCATCCAGCTCCTGGCCCAGCTATTCAATGAAATGTTCGTTCTCGGGTTATATTCTGAGTATAGAGAAGTGGACCAAGCAGACAAAACCTCCTGTCCCCATGGAGGCTTTATTCTGTTTGGAAAATACAGACCACAAGCATATAAGCACGTCAAAATATATGTTACATTGGTGGTGGTGGTTATGTGCCATTGAGTCGGTTCCGACTCATAACGACCCTGTACAAGGTTTCCAAGGCTGTGAATCTTTATGGGAGCAGAAAGTCTCATCTTTCTCCCATGGAACAGCTGGTAGTTTCAAACTGCTGACCTTGCGGCTCGCAGCCTGATTCATAACCACTACGCTACCAGATTAGATGGTGATCATTTACATGAAAAAAAAAATGAAGCACGTGTGGATGTACAAAGTGGGGATGAATAGAGTGAAGTTTCGGGGAAAAGTTGCTGTTTCAAATAAGTCAGGGAAAGCTTCACAAGAAGATGATGATTGAGCTAAGGCCTGGAAAAAGTGAGAAAAAGGACCGGACAGTGTAAGTAAGTTAGTAAGGAAAACATAGTCAAAGCCTGTGGAACAGCAGCAGTGAGGTGCTCCTGACATGGTTAAGGGACAGCAAGGTGGCAGGTGGCTGCAGCAGAATGGGACAAGTGGATGGGTAGCAGATGATAAGGACAGGGAGACAGTTTGGGATTTTAGTGCCCTCTTGGTGCTTCCTCTGCTGGAAACTTACACTGACTTTAAATTCTATCATGTTTGCTGTTCTGCCCTGATTCTAGCTTGTGCACCTTGGCAGGAAGGCTTGTACTTTCCTTTGACCTTCACATACTTATCCCCTAACTCAGGGCCTGTCCTAGGGGGATTGTTTTATTAATAACTAGGCTCTTTTTTTTAAGGTCAAGAGACCTGGTTAAAGAGTATTTTTGAGTCTTTGAATGAAAATGGGAATCTTGGAGGGATGTTGGCTCTAAACTGCAAATAGCAAGTTGTTTTCTGGACAACCATCTGACAGGTACAATGGCGAGAGACAGAATAAGGTGCCAGGAAACAGCTGAACATGAAAGTTGTGGAGAAGAGTGTGTGAATCGGGGTCAGGAGGAAGAGGGATTCTCCAGAAATCCCCAGGGATTAGCAGGACTGCCCAGATCCCTGCTGGAGACTGGTGTTTATAAAAAGTGACCACAGGCTGGAACAAGGAGCTCTCGAGAAACCCTCTAAGTGTGTCGGGATTCCAGCCAGGACTTTCCACTCACCGCTTTGCTGACTCAGAGAGTAGCAGGGGAGCTCAGGGAACTTGAGGGGAAGGCTTTGTCCCTAGAGACCTTTCTGGAAAGAAAAGAACATTCTCCCCTGGCAGGGAGTTTCCCCTCTCAGGGCAGAACTCTTGAGATACCTGTGTTTCAATGGAGGCAGGGAAAGAAATGTAGGCAATTCAGAAGATCTAAAATAAGGGGAAAGAAAAATGCTAATAAAAAATATGTAGCCTCTGTTGACCTTCCAGGACCAGGGGCAAACCAAGGTTGCCAGTTTTTACCTCCAGTGTCACGTCCTTTCCTAGCCTGAATCCAGCATTCTTATGGCCAAGAAGACTTAAAGCAGTTGAGACAAGGAGCACGGGAGGTTCAGAGCATGACAGGAAGAAGGCTCGTAGGTGGGAGTGGAAGAAATGAAAACTGAAGCTAGAGGACAAGTAGCTTGATCTTTATGAAAGCCATTGTGGGATTTTAACAAGGGAAAGGTGAGGCCGGATTTTCAACCAAGAGTAATTGTCTGTCAGAGTGCATATGGCCTAATTATAAAAGTATGGATATATTCATTAATGAGAATTGAAGAAGGAAGTAATCTTTTCAGCTGGTATGTCAGGTGATGGGGTTTGTTAAATAAATATCACAACAGGACACACACACAAAGTTGCCTTTAACCATTCCACAAATCTTTATTCAGAATTTACTATATGCAGACACTGTTGTGGTTCTTAAGAGAGCTACACTAGGTAAACACTGCTTGCATTTTAGTGCAAGGAGTCTTGGTGGCACACTGGTTAAGCACTCATCTGCTGACTGAAAGGTTTGCAGTTGGGACCTTTCCAGCAACCTTATTGGAGAAAGGCCTGCAATTTGCTTCTGTAAAGGTTACAAACTAGAAAGCTCTCTGGGCCAGTTCCTCTGTGTCACACTGAATCACTATGAGTCAGAATCGACTCAGTGTGGCCCAACAACAACAAAACACACAACATTTTAGTGCAGTTTGTTTGAGGGACTTTTCTTCAAAGCATGTGAAATTTCCTGATTCCAGATTCATGTTGCAACTTTATAAAGGAGGATAAATTAAGAACAATACCAACATCGTATCTACTATTAGAAGAGCAGGGAGCTAATACTGTATCTGGCAAAGTCCTGTGACATGGTAAAGTGAGTCACACCACTTGCCTGGACCTTCATCTTCTTGTCCACTAATGGAGTTGATGATCTCTCCTTCCTATCAGGGATATTTTGAAGATAACAAGTTTGGAAATCGACTTAAAAGCTCTATCCAAATTGCAATGTGTTAGCATGCCTATGAGGACCTTCTGTTAACAGTGTGACACCTTGTGAAAGGTTTTGAAGTGTTTAATGTTAGTTCACAACTCAGTTTTTTAAATAAAATTTGCTTCTACTGGTATGTGTTCAACTGCCTGCTTTAGATTTCTCACTGCATTTCCTGATTTTGCATTAGCATTTGGCTTCTGTAGTTTAGCGTAATGCTTTACAAATACACACATGTATGTGGTTGTTAGTGGGTGCCATGAAGTTGATTCCAACTCACAAGGACCCTATGGAACAGAGTAGAACTGCCCCATAGGGTTTCCTAGCTTATGATCTTCACAGTAGCAAAGTGTCTGGCTGGAGCTGCTGGATGGATATGAACCACCAACCTTTCAGTGTGCAGCTGAACACTTAGCCATTTTAACACCAGGGTTCCTTTACATATAGTGTACGTTTATCCAACTACTATGGAGAAGGCTGTTTATTTAGTTGATGTAACAGTGATGGAAGAAAACTTACAGGGTTGTTGCTCAAGACACGGGAGTCTTGGGTACTATATACAAAAATATTTGTGGGTCAGTAGGGGAAGAAGGTGTCAAAGTCAGCATAGCTTGCTCAGGATAGGAGACCACTAGTTTGAGATGAAAAGTCACAGCCAGTGTGTCAACTCTCACAGAAACCACCCCCAATCGCTGCTGAAAGTTGATATTCCTAGTGAAGAGCTAGCTGTTGCAAAATGCCTTTGTATATGTCAGCAAGCTGGTATGGGAGAGCACAGAGTCAGGCTGGAATGTGTCTAAATAACTGAGGTGACTCACTCGCCTCCGTTGACAGGAGCTTTTTTAAAAAGTGAAAGTAAAGGGGAAAGGCAAGAATAAAACCAAGAAAAAGAATAATAGGGACTGAATGTAAAACAATAGGAACAAGAAAATTGCATTAGCCACTCTTGTCAAATCCTAAGAACCTTTGTCCTGAATTACAACCACCCTAACTAAGATATTCTGGTAGCGTAGTGGTTATGAATCGGGCTGCTAACTCTAAGGTCAGCAGTTCAAAACTACCAGCTGTTCCGCTGGAGAAAGATGAGGCGTTCTGCTCCCGTAAAGATTTACAGCCTCGGAAACCATATACAGCGTCGCTATGAGTTGGAACGGACTCTAAGGTACTTAACAACAACTAAGGTGTTAAGGTCAGGGCACCTTTGTGCTTTAATTTCCTGGTGAAGTTCTGTATCTTTTGACTGTTGTCATTCCCTGTGCTGTTTGTGTTCCTGCAGTGGACATCCTGGGGATGTTTGTCATGTAATTGCTGCAGAGCAGTGTTAGCTCAGGAAGCCAGAGAAGGGCAGCCATTCTCCATTGGCCATTTTAGTACAACCGCCGCGGGAGCTGCTTGTGAAGGACTGAAAGCTAGTTAAGTGTGATGGAGATAGAAGCCCTTTCCTTCCGTTCTGTTTTACTTTTTTGGTATCACTCTTGGTCTTTCGATACATCATTCTTGATATCTGGAGCTGGTGCAGAGACTAGGGAAACTTTTTTTGATTTGTTAGTGTGGTAATTGATATGCAGACCAGATTTTTGCATTAAAGCTGAGCCCACCTTGTTTTAATCACATTCTGTTATGATAAAGTAGACGTACAATTAAAAATCAGGCTTGGTTTGATTCCTGTTGCATTTATCTCTTTGCTGTTTGATGCTAGACCACCTCTTCACCACTCATAGGCCGCAGGGAACTCCTTTACAAAGTGAACAGAATCCTTTCTTGGATGACCTCAACATAATATATAGGAATATGAAGCAATTTGGTGCATTTGTTGATTTTGCTGAAATAAGAAATAAAGCAAACTCCAGTGATAGATAGCAATAGACATCTTGTGTGTGTCATATCTGAGAAGCTGCAGGTTGGTCTCTCTGGTATCGATTCACATCTCTTCTCATTCTGGAACCTGAGCTGAAGAAACACCACTCGCAGAACATGCCACTCTTATGATAGAGGGACAAGAATGAGCTAGGTGACAAGAAACTTTTGCTTTGTGGAGCTTCTGTGGGGATGTGACATTCCTTATTCACCTCATATTCCATTCACTACACAGGTCATGTGACCCTTCCCTGTGGGCAGGGAGGTGGTGTGTATTGGTCACTCCAACCTGCAAGGCTGTGTAGCTTTTTGCAGGGAAAGGGGAATGAACAATTGAGGAAAATAATAAGGTTTAACCTACACACAGTGGGAGAGAGATGTGGCATTGTGCTTTTGTAAAGATTTACAGCCTTGAAAACCGTATGAGGCAGTTCTGTCCTCATTGGATAATAATAATAGCATTTTCCTCAGAGGGTTGCTATATGATGTAAAGAGGCAATGTATGCAAAATATTTGGAATCAGCCTGGCACATAGTGGATGTTCAATGCATTTGATTGTTCATTATTAGTTTTACTGATTAGCCCTGATAAACACAAAGGGTAAAACAACATGCAGACAGCAGCACAACTGTCTCCATGTTTCTAGTCTTTGAAAAGGGAAAGCGGAATTAAGACATGAGCTCCTGGATTGAAGCAGCAGTGTGTGATGTGGGGGACTGAGAAACTGAGATGGAAGGGTAAGAAAGGAAGGGCCTATACAGCACATGTGCTCATGTTCTTCACCTGAAATAGTCACCTGGCATGGTTCAGGGATTGAAAACTTGAAGTTCAGGCTTCTCATCACTGATCTTTTCATCCTGGGCAATCAGGGGACTTGGGGTGTCTGGGGCACTTCCTGTTGGTCAGACTTTCTGCACGTTCAGTCTTCTTGACCAGAAGAGACTCAGGTAGATTGTTGTTGGTTCCAGTTGTAGCTGTGGGCCTGTAACAGCTGTAATTGTCAATTAAACAGGAGTTTCTAAAATCATGCTAATTTGAGACATAATGAATATTTCAGTGACTTTGTGCTAGACTCTCAACCATGCCATCTCATAGTCTGAGTCAGGATATGTAGGGCCAGCCTGTCAAAGTTTGAGGGTCTTTGTGTGAATACAGCTCAAGGGAGATACTTCAAGACTGATTCCAGGGAGAGTGCTTACAAGATTCAAGGAGATTTTTGAAACACAGACAAGTAACTCCTCCTCTTACCATGTAGTTTACCACATTTACACATTTACTGCCTTTTTTGTATATAATGTGTCCATTTTAGTGATGCACATACAAGTGTATTCTGTACATAATGTGCACAGGGAACTGTTATGTATAATGCCCTTGATATTTGTGTAATGGAGTGATACACTTTGGGGGGCATAGGGATGGGCATTGAAAGCCATCATTATCTGGGTTAAACCAGGATTAGATAAAGGTCTAAAAGACCAATGTGAACTACAATTTAAACTTGAAAATAAAAAGTCATTCTACTTTATTCTGTAATTGAAATTTACTTCCAATACGTTCAATTTAAATTTATTCTGAGCATCAAGATATTTCAGCTTCCCTTTCAAAATCTAATCCTTTTATCATCAGGATTAACATCTTTTAGCAAGACAAGACAGATCATTTAAAATGGTGTTTTTTTAGAAATAACAGTGGAAACATTATTTACTTGCTAATCATTCTGCTTTCTGTTAACATTAGTGGAGGAAACTTCTGTGTATAGTTTTGTGGATACATGTTCTTCAAGGGCAGAAGGTGACTAATTTTGTAGGGTGCTTGCCACATGCCCTATCTCCTTTAATCTTCACAACAATTCTGTGAATTGCATTTTACGATTTATATCAATTTTATGAAAAGGGAAGGTTCAAAGGGATGAACAATGGCCCCAGGTTTATATAATCAGTAAATGGTGGAGCCAGTATTTGAACCTCAGAGTGCTTTTGGCACTTCATAGAAAGCTAGTCAGTTGAGCAACCATCTGATCAACCTTCCAGTGGACACTTTTATTTTCTCATTTGCCAGAGCCAAAGTACATGAAGATTGTGTTTATGAAAACCATTAAGATATGGCTCAGGGTAATTGTCTGAGGGCAGTTTTGGCGATAAGAAGAGTTGGTCCTATATAGTGTTCCCCACCCCACTCCTAGTGAGACATCTGGTGTTGAGAATGGGATGAACTTTCAAGTAGAGCTGGCACTTGAGTTCTATCCACATCCTGTCTTCAGGATATGGCTAGAAAAACTCCATGGAGTTTTTATCCTTTTCACCTCACAGCATGTATAACAGCACTGGGGTTGTGAGGCTTGGGCCTAGTTAGATGGCACATTTATTTCTTCATTCATTTCCTTACTCAGTCAACATTTATTGAGCACTTATTATATTGCTGACACTAAACAAAACAAAGGCTCTAATTTTATCTATATGTATGGATATGGATAAAGATATGAGGCTTTCTACTCCCGTAAAGATTTACACCCTCGGAAACCCCGTACAGGGTCGCTATGGGTCGGAACCGACTCGACGGCACTTAACAACAACAACAACAACAACAATGTTATTTGTAAGTAAGGTCAAGTGGGTTTTGACTCATAGTAACTCGGTATAGGTTTCCCAAGGAACAATGCAACTTAGGGGTTAACAGTCCAGTACATATTCAACAGCATCACACCAAGATCCTAGGCTGTAGTTGCATATATATACACAATCTGTAGTTGCATATGGAGTCCTAGTGTGCCACTAAAGGATAAACACTGGAGTGCAAGGTCTGTTTGAACTGTATTGCCTGCAGTTCAAATCTACCAGTTGCTCCTCAGGAATTCTATAGAGGGTTACTATGAGTCAGAGCCAACCCAACAATGCTTAACAATAACAACAGCAACAGTTGCATATGGAGTCCTGGTGTGGCACTGTGCAATAAGCACTGGATAAGCTAACCACAGGGTTAGGTGTTCAAACTCCTCGGACCAGCCTATAAAGGTCTGCTACGAATCAGAACTGACTCAATGACACTTAAAAACAATATAGTGGTATATATTTACACATATATATTTGTGTATGTGTGTCACTGTGGGTTAATGCGCTGCAATGCAAAGTCGCTTTAAACTGCTAGATCAATGGTTCAAGCTCACCAGCTGCTCCTTGGGAACTTTACATGGTCACTATGGGTCAGAATCGACTGAACAGCACTTTTACAACAACAACATATTATATATATAGTCTTAGTGTGACGAACTGGACCATAAGGTTGGTTAGAACTGCAAGGTCATTGGTTCAAACTCACCAGTTGCTCCTCGAAAACCCTATACTAGGTCACTATGAACTGGAACCAACTCCATGGCACTTAACAACACCATTATATATATATATATATGTTGTTTGTTGTTGTTAAGTGCCATCTAGAGAGAGAGAAATATGTCTGTTGTTTAGTGTTATGCAGCTGGTTTTGGCTCATAGCGACCATATGTAGGGTCTCTGAGGAGCAGTTGGTGGATTTTGAACTACTGGTCTGTGGTTAGCAGGCCTGTGCTTATTCTACAGTGTCATATATACACATTATTTCATGCAATGCTACGTACTATGAGAAAGTAAATCTGGATAATGAAGTTTAGCAAATGAAAGGAGGTCACTTTTTTCTGGATTCTTCAGGGAAAGCTTCTACTGCAATGCACTGCACAGCATCCATACTAGGCAACATGTGAACACATATCCACCTGTGGTCCTAACCCACATAAAGTCTCATATCTTAAAGTTGTGACATACATACAAAGGTTTATAATAACACATAATATACTTTGTGAGTTGCATCAAAACAAAGTTCAGAGAAAAAAATGCCAACAATATGGATTGGCACAGTGACAGAAGCAATGGGCTAACGTGTAACAGTTGTGAGGGTGGCAGCAGACCAGGCGGTGGATTGTTCTGTTACTATGTGTAGGGGCTGACTCCATGGCACCTAACAACAACATCAAAACATTATTATTATTACTCTATTATTATGTTAAAGATATTCTAGTGTATCCAGAAGTGTTTCCTTTATTTATGTTTATGCATAGAAAGGTCACTATATACTATATATGTATATGGAGTCCTAGTGTGGCACTGTGGTATAAAGTACTGATCCACAAGATCCATTTGAACCGCAAGGCTGGTGGTTCAAACTCACCAGCAACCCCCTGGAAACCCTATACAAGAGTCGCTATAAGTCAGAACCGACTCAACAGCACTTAACAACAACAACAACAAATATACTATATACTAAGACAGACATTTGACTTTCATTAGATGTAAACCATACCTAACTATTCTGATTTACATACAAAATCAACTTATAAACTGATTTAGGACCAGAACTCATTCACTATCAGGAGATTGTTTATATATAATATGGTGTTTGAACAATGTCCAAATCACATGACATCCCATTTCACAGGACACAGGATGGATGGGTGTTAAGTGACACATGACTCTATAAGATAGTATTTGAGAACAAGGTGATTTATCTGGCATCAGAAATGCTCAGAACCATTAACTTGTGTGTGTCTATGTATATACATTTGACGTTTCCCCAAGGAGATCATAGATTATATGACAATAGAGTTTCTGTTCACTTTCTTTTCTCATATCCTCCAAATTGGCAAATATAATAGCTTGGAAATGTCTATATATTAAAATATAAATGAATAAACATCCAGATTTTTCCTTTAAAAATAAACTATAGCCTCTTCCATCTTTGATTGTCCCTTCTTAGAAAAAGTCTTCCCTTGCTTTTCTGGCTGTTAATAATCTCTACTTTGTCTGATCTACCAGAGCATTTTCTTTATAACATCGTAGGGCTTTTATTAGTTTTTACTTTCTGTAAGAGTCACAGGTAAATATATTCCACATTCATTTTCAATAATGTGACCACTAAGAAGGCAGAATATGTGTGGTTTACCTCATTGTACCATTACTTCAGTCATTCAATTCAGAGTTAGCACTTTTTATTTTTTATTGTGATATAACTGCTAACCATAACAGTTCAAATCCACCAGCCGCTTTGTGAGAGAAAGATAAGACTTTCTGCTCCTGTGAAGATTTACAGTCTTGGAAACCCTACGTCGGGTCCCTTGAAATGGAACCAAGTCAGTGCCACCTAACAACAGCAACAGCATATATAAGCTTATATTTGTCTAACAAAACATCTTGCCATTTCAGTATTCTTCACATTTACAATTCAGTGGCATTAATCATCTTCATTATGTTGTACAACAATCACAATTATCCATTATCAAAGTTTTCTGTTACCTTTATCAGAAGCTCACTATCCCCTAAGGAATGAGGCCCCCTTTCCTCCTCTCTCTCACCTGCATCGGATAACTACTAAGAAATGTAGACCTGTGTACATTTGCGTATTCTAGATGTTTTGCATAAGTGGAATCATAGACTATCTGTCCTTTTGTGACTGACTGACTTCTTTCATCATTATGTTTCCAGGTTCATCCTTCTTGTAGCATATGTCAAGACTTTTTGAGGGCTTACCATTTATTAGTCTCTTATTATAAGCATTCATTTAAATTTCATAGTAACCATGTGAGTTAAGCACAGCATATTAGCCTCATTTTATTTTATGAAGAAACAGAGGTTAGATACATATTTTAAGACTATTAGTTGAACCTAAATCTTCTGACACCAAATCCCACACCTTTGTAATATCCTAGGATACTTTTTGCAAACTGTAGCAAATGTTTGTTGAATAAGTGTACAAGGTAAGGAATATGTGATCTAATAATTTTGAGGCTAACAAATGTGGATGTAAGTTGTTTGTGATTATTTGTTAGTGATTGTGAAAATACCCTCACACTGGAAAATATCAAAAGAATGTTGGTTCTCATGGATGTTTTGCTTGCCTGCCAGTTGTCCCCTGGAACATCTGCAAGTTCAATTGAAATATGGCTTTAAGATAAAAGAATGCTATAACTGTCCCAGTCTTACTCCCCCAAATTCCACCCTAATGAAAACAGGAATTGATACTTTTTCATTTTGATGGTAATCAGGTTCCCTGAGAAGTCCTGTGTGTATGAAGTAAATGCATTTAGCTGCGTATCTCCAGAAGCCTTAGTGATTGCGACTGCACGTATGTGTATTTGCATGTGTGTTTATGCATCTGTGTGTGTGTGCATGAAGTGGGGCTTTGTAGGTCTTGCTGTAGTTTTCTGCTCTATTTATTTCCCATAGCAATAATTGACTCCCTTGTATGCTAAAGACCCCCCAAAGGTAGAAGTAAGCCCACACAGTGATGCTGGAACCATCTTCCATGTGATTATCTAAGTAAGTCCTCCGAGGTAAGTTACTTCTCAAGCCCAGTTAATGGCTGACTCTATCAGAGCCTGAAAGCCCCTAATCGTGATTTATCATTTGTTAATGGCAAGTCTTGTCACACACATCTGGGCAGAGAAAGTGGTTAGAAGAACCACAGTAGTAGTTAAGCCACAGTAGCCTCTTGACAGATGCATCTTGCATGTAACCTCCATCTTAAAGGAGGACACGACAGGGGCTTGACGGGGGCTCTTCATAGAAGAAATGCTTGTCTGTCATGAGAGCTCAGTGAGGCCGATGTGAAAAGGGTTTTTACAAGTTCTCACCACACCCTATGTAGTACCCTGATATGATGATTCCCTTTTCCTAGATGAAAACACTGAAGCTCTAGTGACTCAGCCTGCTTATTAAAGTAGCTGATGCATCTGATTGCATCCATGGCCTCCCTGTGCCAAAGAGTGAATGTTATGACTAAGCTGGTTGTTAGATCTTGGCTCCAATGTCAACTTTTCACCCTGGGATCAAACCACAGTCAGCAAGGCAGGAATTGTGTGATGTGGAGCAGAGCTGTGAGAAGAGGGGTGCATCTCAGTGTCTTTTGCTCTCCAGGCCTGTAAATAGATGAATTCTACTATTAGTCAAAAACACATATAGGCTCTCTTCTCAAAGAGAATATAGGAATTTAGGCATGATGGCTAATTTATTTTCTGCTTCCAATATAAATCTAATGGAATGTTGTTTCTCAAAACATATTCCTATGTCAAAGAATTAGGCCAGTCAGGAGATGCTTAGAATAGATTTATTCATTTCTTGAAAATTATTCTATAACATTTGTGTTTTGTGGACTCTGAGGGTGTGAGAGTGAACAGGACTGACATAGACCTGCTCTGAAAACACACTTGCAAGGTATCTTATTGTGGGCAAGTATAGGAAGAAGTGGTTTGGTGCTGTAAGATCAACACTGGACTGCGAAGCTCAAGGTCGGTGGTTCAAACCCACCAGCTGCTCCTCAGAAACCCTATACAGGGTCACTGTGAATAGGAATGGACTCTACTGAACTTAACAACAATAATAGGGAGAATTTAAGGAGCACTTGCCATATAGTGAGTTACCCGTTGACTTACTAACTTCGACATCAGTAGTTTGAACCCAGCAGCTGCTCCGTGGGGAAAAACAGATGAGATTTTTGCCTCTCATAAAGATTTACAGCTTTATAAACCCTATGCAGGGTCACTGTGAGTTGGAACTGACTTGACAATACACAACCGCCAACCATCACCATAGACAGGACTTTAGACCTCTCTTTGTAATAGTTTAGCAAAAGAAAAAAGAAAAGGTGTGAAAACTTGTGCAACATAAACAGAAGTTGTGGAGGGAATATTTATATACAATTATTTACCAACTTTGTTGTAGTTGTTAAGTGCCCTTGAGTCGGTTCCGACTCACAGTAACCCTGTATAGGGTTTCCAAGGAGCTGGCTGGTGAGTTTGAACCACCGACCTTGTGGTTCTAACTCACCTTGAGGTCAAGTGCTTAGCCTTTGGCACCACACCAGGACTCCTTACCAACTTTGTTGTTGTTAAGTGCTGTTGAGTCTGTTCTGACTTATAGCAACCCTGAATAGGGTTTCTGAGGAGCAGTTGGCAGGTTTGAACTGATGACCTTGTGGTTCACAGTCCAGTGCTGATCCTACAGAAATCCAGAAATCCAACTTTGGAGAGTTCTACTTCAATGTTGACTGTGTGTTGGATGTTGTGGTTATTGTTGAGTGCCGTGAAGTTGGTTCTAACCCATAGCAACCCTGTATAGAGTTTCTGAGGAGCCACTGGTGAGCTTGAACCACTAACCTTGCTGTTCAGTCTGACTTTGCAGTCCAGTGCATTAACTCACAGCGCCATACTAGGACTCATGTGTTGGATAGGGGCAGTTAAACATAGCTGTACATTGAAACTTTGCATTGAAATCTCTTGGAAATTTTCTTTATAGTTCTCTGCTGGTCTGGGCAAGTTGGAAAGTTCCCAACTATGCCTATAGTGGTTACAACTCGGGCTGTCAACCTCAAGGCCAGCAGTTCAAAATTACTAAGTGTTCTGTGGGGGAAAGATGGGGCTTTCTGCTCCTGTAAAGATTTATAGTGTCAGAAACCCTATACAGGGTCACTATGAGTTGGAACTGACTCCACAGCATACCACCGCCACCACCATGCTTCTTTAATGATATTCTATAGTTCAAACAGGCTTTTGTAGCAGTTGTTGTTGTTGTTCTTGTTAGGTGCCATCGAGTCACTACTGACCCATAGCAACCTAATGCACACCGAAACATAACACTGCCCGATCCTGGGCCAACCTCACTATTGTTGCCATGCTTGAGCCCATTGATGCTGCCACTTTGCCAATCCATCTCGCTGGATGTCTTCCTCTTTTTCTCTGACCCTCCATCTTACCAAACATGATCTCCTTCTTAAGAGACTGGTCCCTCCTGATAATATGTCCGATGTATGAGAGATGAAGTTTGGCCATCCTGGCCTCCAAGGAACACTCTGGCTGCACTTCTTCCAACACAGATCTGTTGGTTCTTTTGTAGCAGTGGAAACGTGTTAAGAATAAGCCTAGGTCTTAAAGATGTTCAAGAGGTCTATAGGCCTTTGCTTCTCATGTTTTTCCTATTTACAAATGCCTTTTAGCTTTGTTTATTTGTGGCTAAATGTTATTCCTTGTTTAAGCTACAATTTAGAAATCATTGACTAAAGTTATTCATTTATGCATTTGGCAGTTATTTATTGAATACCTATAAATCGGGCTACGATCCTCAAGGTTAGCAGTTCAAAACTACCAGCAGTCTGTGGGAGAAAGATGAGACTTTCTGCTCCTGTAAAGATTTACAGCTTCAGAAACCCTGTACAAGATTGCTATGAGTCAGAACTGACTCCAGGGCACATAGCAACAACAACTTTATGCTAGCCATAGTTCTAGGCCCTTGAAATATGACACATCAGACTTTTTTTTTAGAAAAGGTACATTAAAAAGCAATAATAATAACTTTAAAGTAAAGCTATAACCCAAAACTCTCATATCAGCTGATGGGCTTGAACCACTGACCTTGTGGTTAACAGTTTATCCTACAGCGCCAGTAGGGCACCTTTAAAGTAAAGAGTGTAATGCAATATTTCCTTCTTTTCCGTTTCTTTAAAGGTCAAAAGAATAGGGAAAAAATCAGAGTAAAGGAGGTTGTGAGTATTTAAGGGGGTTGCCATTTAAAAGGATGTACCTCATTGAAAAAGTGACATTTAAACAAAAGCATAAAAAGGCAAGGGAATATTTATATAAGTTGTAGGATACGCATTAGCCTGCAAAGTCAGTGGTTCAAACCCACCAGTGACTCCTCAGAAGCATTTTACAGAGTCGCTATTAGTCAGCAGTGACTCCACGGCACTTAACAACAACAACAAATGGAAGAAACATGTTTTGAGTAGAGAAAGAATGCAGTGTGACTGATGCTTTTGAGGAGAACCAAAGATGCCAATGTAGTGAAACAAGGAAGTAAAGGAAGAGAGGTAGCAGATGATGTCAGAGAGATCCTGGTGATGCGGCATTTTAAGGCCAGTGTGAAGGCTTTGAGCTTTATTCTGAGTAAGAGGAGGCCACTAGAGGGTTTGGAACAGAGGAGTGACAGGCTATGACCTGACTTACATTTCTAATAGTTTAATTCTGGCTACAATAGGCTGCCCAAGATAGAAGCAGGAAGACCTGTTGGGAAGTTGTTTGAGCACTCCAGCTGGACTAAATAATGTGTGGGTGTGAAGAGATGCTGGATATCTTTTAAAGATAAACTTGAAAAGATTTACTGTAAGATTGGATTCGGAGTATGAACTAAAGAGAAGGCTAAAATGATTCTCAATGTTTTTGTCTTTAGAAACCAGAAGGCTGGAATTGTGATTAGCCAAGATGAGAAAAAACTGTGGGTGTATCAGGATTGGAAGGGAAGATCAGGAGTTCAGTTTGAGGCTATGTTAAATTTGATTTAAACATCTCAGTGTAGATTTTGAGTAGGTTATTGATAATTACAATCAGGGGAAAGTCAAAGCTAGAAATTTAAATGGGAGATAATCAAAATATATATTACATTAGAAGCCATAAACTGCCATAAAAGGAGTGAGAAAAGAGAGAGGTCTAAAGCAGGGGTGGGGAACATCTTGCCCACGGGCCATATAAGGTCTGCAAAATCATTTGGTCTGACCCTGCCAAGGCAACCACAGTCCAGCCATCACACTTTTGTTGTTGTTAAGTGCTATCAAGTGAGTTCTGACCCATAGGGAACCTGTATAGGGTTTCCAAGAGCAGCTGTGAGCTTGAAATGCTGACCTTGTGGTACAAACTGACTTTGCAGTTCAATGCAAAGTCAGTGCCACGTTAGGCTAGTTTTTAAGTTGATAATTCTGTATGGCTCCCAAATGATGTTATAAATACCCAAATGGTCCTTGGCAGAAAAAAGGTTCCCCACACTTGATCTGGACTCCTGGTATGGCACTGTAGGATTTACACTGGACTTTGAACCACAAGGTTGACTCTTCAAACCCACCAGCTGCTCCTCGAAAACCCTATACAGGGTTGCAATGAGTTGGGACTGACTTGATGGCACTTCACAACAACAACAACAACCCTTGGTCTAAAGGTTGAGTTAGAGTGAATGCCTATGTTAAGATTCTTGGGGAAAAGACAAAGGTCCAGCAAAGGGCACTTAGGAGTAGCCATTTGCTAGGAGAGAAAAGAGAGGCTATGATTTCCTGTCTGCCCAGAAAGAACATGACTCCACTGTGTCAAATATTGCTGGTAGGTCTAGTAAACATGAGGACTTAGAATTGATCGTTGTATTTAGCAACATGGAGTTCATTAATGTCATCCACCAGTGACTAACTCATTCCACCCAGCATGTGTCTCCTGCATTGTGTATGTTCCACTAGAGATGGTCTTCTACAGAGCATCTCACAAAATAGCTTTTTAATCTGCAATCCTGGAGCCATATTCACTATTTCACTTATGCAATAGTTATGAATCAGGAATGATGCTAATATAATGTGTATGCAAAGATAGAGGAATCCTGGTGGCATAGTGATTAAAGACATCAGCTACTTACTGAAAGTTCGGTGGTTCAAAGTGAGAAAGGTATGGCAGTCTGTTTTCATGAAGATTTACAACTCTGGAAACCCTTGGACAAAGGCAGTTCTAATCTGCCCTATTTGTTGTTACTAGGTGTCATCAAGTCAGTTCTCATAGTGGCCCTGAATAAGGCTTCTGAAGAGCAGCTAGTGGGTTTGAATCACTGACCCTGTGGTTAGCAACCCAGTGCATATCCTACAGTACCACACCAGAACTCTGTCCATAGGCTGCTATAAATTGGAATTGACTTCATGGCTGTGGGTATGCAAAAATAAATAGAGCACTCTTCCACCCGGTATCTTCCAGTTTCAGGAGAAAAAGTATGAATACAAAATCTGTTATAACTAAAGAAAGGACTGAGGTGTAGAGTAAAAATATGGGTCTTCAGAGAAAAGAAGGATTTTTTTCTGGAGGTCAAGGTTAACTCCATGGTTGAAATGATCTTTGCATTTGATCTTTAAAAATGAATAAGGTTTTAAATTAATGAGTTGGAGTAGAAAGGAAAATATTGTAGGTAGACGGAAATAAGCGCAAGGTGGGTAGGAAGACTGGACAGGTGTCATTCAGCTGGAGGATAGGATATGGAAAGGAAAGAAGTGAAGGATGAGGCTAGAATTTTTCTCAGGTACCTGATGAAGAAGGTCGTATGAGAGTGTGAGCTTTGTTTCTTTGTCAATGGGGAACTCATTAAAGGTTTTTGAACCACGAAGTGATGCAATAGTAGATTTGCAGCTTCAGGAAAAGTCATTTGACTGCATGTGCAAAATAGTCCAGGAGAAAGATACTAAGGATCTAAATTAAAGCTGTAGCAGTGAGCATAAAGAGGGAGAGGCTGATGTGATAGAGTCCCGAAACAGAACTCACAGGACACGGCCATCAACTCACAGGACACAGGGTCAGTGGTGTGTAGCTAGAGCTCTGGGCCCGCCCTGTAAACCACCAAAGTCTTTTCAAGTGCAATAACCTCAGCAGCCACGCATGCTTGTCATTCTCACTGACACCACTACCTCTTTCTGACCCCGTTTGTGCACAAGCCTCGCTTCATTAATGAAATGAAACTTGTTTATTTTTGGAACTCTGGGATTCTCACGGTTTCTGCATGTAAGAAGTAAAAGAATAAGAACTCTGTGTTTAGGGCTTTCCACTTGTGCTGCACCCACGTCCAAGAGATAGTTACAGAAACAGGAGTGGTGAAAAGAGCCCTGCCAGGTCCCCTAAAGCCTCCAGTATCTGATTTTCTGTTGCATATGTCTGATCCCTTGCAGGCAGCATTTGTTAAGCAAAAGCAGCTGTCAAGGTCCAGAGACTGTAATATATGGTACCACCCTGACCAGTAATGATGCCATAGGAAATGCCAAGTGACCCAGATGGGGCTCTCCCCAACTCCATAAGAGCAAGCAACCTTCCTGCTCTTTTCCACTTAAAAAAAACACCATCCTGTGGGGGCATAGCCATTGTGCCAGAGGCTGGAATCCCTCTTGCATGCCTTGTGATTCTCTTCACCTCTAGCCTGGGTGGGCTGTGGCATGGCAGCTTATGGCACCCAGGAGACTCACACTGATCTCAGTGAGGTTGGAACCCTAGCACTGTGGGGGAAGGGCCTGGCCCACAGCCAGTCTCAGCATCCCAATTCATGTGGCAGCACAGGGGAACAGCCTTTGTGGCTGACGAGGCTGGCTTCCTCCTGAATCTGCCCATAAAAGGATAAAAGTGCTGCTATCTGGTCGGCATTGGGTAGGATTGCTGATGATAAATTTTTTAAAAGTGTGGATTTTTTTTCCCCTTTTCGCAAGGATGTGTGTGTGTGTGTGTGCGTGCATGTGCCTGCTTTTCACACAGTTTGCAGCCTGTATGTGCTAACAGATGGATCCAGCCTCATCTTTTATCTGGTGTTACAGAAGATAAAACTAAAACTGAATGATATGCTGCCTCTTCAATTTAAGACAGGAAAAAAAATTTAAAAAGCTCTTCAATGGAAGTTCTTATGGTATAAAAAGGAGTGGTCCGAAATATTGTCTGGCTTTACTCAAAAGGCAAAGTACAACAGAACCATTTAAAAGTGATTTTTCCTCCCTCTCTCTCCCTGACCTCTCCAAAATATATCATCTCTGTGTCAGAAGTGGGCCAAGCTTTAAGGCTATCATGAATTATATATCAAAGGGCATCATTACTCAGGAGCCTTGAACAAATGTTCCATGGTTTAAATTTTACAGGCGTTCACGCTCCCCCTCCTTCCCATTCCCCAACAGTGGCTGCAATTTTTGTTAACTGCAGTCTACCAGAGATGGAATAGGAAAGTATTTTACAGAATGCACAAGGAGATGTCATGCTAATGAAGGTAATTGTGCAATGGTTGGAACATTCCCCTTTGAAGGAAGGTTTTGTACTCCACACGCTGACCTGAACTCCAGGTACTTAGGCAGACAACCCGATTAGGCTTTGTGTTACCTTATTTCAGTAGCAGCCAAAGACATCCACAGAGTGGAAGGGGAAACAAAAATAAATGACATTTCTGTGTGCACCCTTTATGACAAAGGCCTTGCCATTTCATCTGAATAGCAAATATGCTTTGCCCATCTATTCATTCTCTAAGGTTTCAGAAGAGCTCACCATCTTTGTGAAATTAATTCTTTTTATCTGAAACTAGAAACATTCGTTGCATAAATAGTACAGGTTTTGGTTTTTCTTCTTTGCCAGTATCACACAGATCAGAAAGGGAACCCAGAACACAGGTGCTGGGGACTAGACAGTACCAGGGGACAGTTCTGGGTAGGGCCTTCCAGATAATGAAAGTTTGGGCTGCAGGACATGGCTTCATGTGCCATATTCTCCTTTCGAGTCCATGTTTCTTAGAGGGATATTTTAAAGTTCTGAGTTTTCCTATATATATCCTAGAAAGAAGCCAGATAGCATTCCTTTTATTAAAACCAAACCAAATCCATTGCAGTCGAGCGGCTTCAGACTCATAGTGACCCGACAGGACAGAGTCGGACTGTCCACAGGGTTTCCAAAGAAGCAGACTGCTACATCTTTTCTCCTGTGGAATGGCTGCTGGGTTCCAACTACTGACCTTTTGGTTAGAAGACACACTCAACCACTGTGCCAGCAGGGTTCCTTATTCTTTATATAGGCTTTCCATTTCATCTTTATTTTCCATTTCATCTTAATATTTTTAGTAACTCCCTCACGCTATTCTTATAACATTTTGCAATCTAGAGGGCACATTGTGTTTTTCCCCGCTTAAGGGATGAAATAACTGGCGGTCAGAGCTCCGAAGTAAGTCATCTCAGGTTGTTGTTGTTAAGTACTGTCGAGTTGGTGCCGAACCATAGCGACTCTGTATAGGGTTTCCAAGGAGTGGCTGGTGAGCTTGAACCACCGACCTTGTGGTTCAAACAACTTGGCAGTCCATTTCATTAGCCCATAGTGCCACACCAGAGTTCCCAACTCAGGTTGTTGTTGTTGTTGGTAAGTACCGTGAAGTCAGTTCTGACTCATAGCGACCCTACACAGGGTTTCCGAGGCTGTAAATCTTTACATGAGCAGAAAGCCTCATCTTTCTCCCGTGGAACAGCTGGTAGTTTCAAACTGCTGACCTTGAGGTTGGCAGCCCGACTTGTAACCGCACATTTCACTATGACATAAAATGTAAATCTGACAATATCTCGACCAGGTCAAATCAAAGTTCCATCACCCAGCTCCCATTTAGAATGTGTAGATATTCTTATGTAGAATTGTCGGGCCTTCTATGGCCTGGCCAACCCCTCATCCCATTCCTGCTGCAGCCCCTGACTCACTTTGTCATCTTGGCTTTTCCTTGCTCTTGCCTCTCTGCACAGAAGGAACTTATATCACAGAATTCCTTATTCCTTTCCATTTTCTTGTATGTGATCTCTGCCTCAACACCTGTCTTTCCCACTCTCATTTTCTGTCATTCTGTTTGTTTGGCTAAGTCCAGTGAAGGCTTCCAAACTTCAGACATCACCCCCTCCATTAAACCTTACCTGACCAGCTTTCCACCTTGTAGCCTCAGAACAATTACGTAAACACTGAGATTTTGGTTTCTATATCTGTAAAGTAAGAAAGAGAGAGAAGCTATATAGAGCTATTTTGATAATTTGAGATGATTTTGTAAAGTGCTTGATGCATAAGGGATAGTCATAAAATTGGGCATCATTATTATGACAAAAATCAAACTTGCAATATAGTAAATCATAAGATTATTAATAGTATAGCAAAAGGATTTTGCCACAACTGAAGAAGTCACCATATTGTTGCTTAAAATATTATATTGAATTTTTAAAAAATTTACATCATTAAAAATGAGCATAAGAATCCAAGAAGTTAATTAGCTATTAAAAATCCAGTTGCATTGAGTTTACTTTTACTTGTGGTGACTCCATGTGTGTCAGAGTAGAACTAGGCTTCATAGGATTCTCAATACCTGATTTTATTTTTTTTAATGTTTTATTGTGAATTATGTAATAGTTTACATGGGAGAATATTAGCTCCGCATTGATCCCATCGTATATCGTTTCCTTGCCATGGTAACAGTCCCCTCCATGCATCACCCATCAACCAAAGGGTATACCCCGCAAGCCTGCTCCCCCACTCCCACCCCCACTGGTCATCAACACACAGCCTTCTCCTGGACCATCTCTCCACGTCATCGTCTCGGCCTCCATCTCTGGCATCACTGCTTCTCTGGGTAGGGTTTCGTTCTCTGCTTTTCTCCCTTGTGGTCTCAGGGACCTCTGCTGCTAGACTGCAAAGTTAATCACTCCCCTCCCTTTGCCACAAAACATCTACCTTTACATTTCCAGTCCTTACAATCAGCCCTGATAACAATTATTCACTGTTTTATCACAAGAGACCTATCCGCATCTCCTTTCATCAGCCCTGCCTAGACAGATTGGATACTACTCAGTGAAGATTCTACCTTGCTCCATGCCCTCTGGATCTAGGTTCCCTCTTGAAAGTTTGTAAGCTAGTCACTTCTTGTCTCTGTAGCCGCCCCCCACCCCCAATTCTAGGTAGCCAATGTCCAAGTTGCCCACCCTGTCCTCTCTGTGTGTGGAGGGGGTGGGAATGATCCTCGCTGTAAAGATTTGTTCCCACTTTTGAGCTACTGCTTCCATAGGTGTGGGTCAAGTTTGAGCTACTGCTTCCATAGGTGTAGGTCAAGTTTTTCAAATTGTGTCAGATTATTCTTTTTTTCCTCTTCTTTCTTCTTCTGGTTGATCTCTGATCATCCAGTCATTGAAGCCAGGTTAAGTGGATATTATCTGCAAATGTGGGTGTTCTTGTGCATATGTCTTCTCTTCTTATCAGCTGGACGCTTCACTCTCCACTCTAGTCCTCTGTGGCTATGTCACTGACTCTGGGTCCAAGAGCCCCCTCAACTTGCCACACTGCTGGCCGATCAGTCAATACCTGATTTTTTTAAAAGTAGATAATCAAGGCTTCTCAGGTCCCACTGAGTGGACTCAAATCTTTGCATCAGCTGCCAATCAAGTTAAGTCTTTATACCACCTGGGAACTAGATATTTAGCCGTAGGATTGTTTCTTCATTTTTCATAGCCTTGGTTTCTGTATCTCTGTTGTGGGCATAATGAAACCCACCTTGCAGGAATGTGGATTTGAGAAATGAATGTGAGATGAGGGATAGAAGAGGCCCAGTTTCACGAAGGATAAAGCTGGCTTTCAGTTGTTGTTTTTAAGTGCCGTCGTCGAGTCGATTTCAACCCATAGTGACCCTGTACAGGGTTTCTGTGGTGCAGCTGGTGAGCTTGAACCACCGACCTTGTAGTACAAATGGTTTTGCAGTCTGGCGCATTAACCCACAGTGCCACACCATGGCTCTCAGTAAGTGGGTGTTTTTTGAAAATTTTTTCCCAAAAGTGGTCCTAGTTCCCTTTATCCTACTCCTGGGTCCAACCTGGATCCTAACCAGCTTGTAACTGAGTTTCAAGTAAGCCTTGGTGAGGAAGTTTAGAAATCTTAACATTTCTTGGCCCAAAAGAGTAACTCAGCACTAAGCACTGAAAAACAGTTCTGTACCAGGCCTGGAGTCAGTTGCCTTTTTTCCTGGGTCCTCTGTCTCTCAGCTGTACATTCATGGGCTTGCTTCGGTGACTTCCGGTTCTGACATTCCATGAGTAAAGTTGACAATTGAGTGAGTTGTCATTCATAGACAAGAAAGGACAAAATTATCCTCATCATTCATCTCCCATCTCTGGTGCCAGAGAAGCCACCAGATCCTACCACATCTAGAATTAGCTCTGAACTCTTGGGCTTTTAATTAAAAGATTTTATGAGTCAGATGGCTTAGGATCACAATCAGATCTTAAGGGAGACACAGAGGGAGGTCCTCTGTTCTGGAGTCTACTCTTATAGAAATCAACTGCCTCTCCCAATGTGAAGACTGGGAATCTGGAATCTCACAAGGGGACTTCCAGGAAAAGCTGTGGTTAAGCGTCACTCCATAGCTTTGCTGACTCCGCTCCCAGAGGCCCAGGGAAGTAGGTATGTGCCTGTCATCACTTTTTCTGTATGAATTTCTGGGTTGTGCCAAGCTAGTCAGAATTTGTTGTGGTTCTTTGATGGTTTCTGGCTGCTCTTGTCCAAAGTCTATAGTATTTCTGACCCAATGCTGTTTCCGCTTCAGATTTGTGCTGAATGCAATTTTAATCCCAAGTGGCACTGGGGATAAAAAAGATTGTCTGAAAACAGTGGTTTTTGAATGTGTCAAAAGCAACTCTGCCTGCTGTTGGTTTCTCACAAATTGCTTCCTCGGAGGAGAGTTTGGAAACGTCACCTTTCAAGATGTTTCAGCCCATATTAGACAGTGACTTAAATAAAATTACTCTTCTGACCGTTGCTGCTGTGATTGTCAAGCTAGCGATCATTTGTCTGACCCAAGTCTCCAAGGCTGTGACTTTTCACTGTTTCATCTTGTTTGCTCCGATGAAGGTGGAGTCACACTTGTCAGATTCATTTACCTGTAGAAATGTGTGTCTACACTGGTATATGCACTTAATGGAGAGTCTGCAGTTTGGTTTCAATTTGACCCATTGCCATTTCTCACAAATTACTGCTGAGCACCTACCATGTGCCAGGTATCATTTTAGAGCAACAACTTTATCATCCTGTAGCATACATTCCAAGTTTGGAAACCATTGGCCTGGTAAGGGTCCTGCAACCTCACCCAAGTTCATTTAATTTTCTTCTGAATGTGAAAGTATCCAGGGTTCTTGAATAGGCTCCCTGGTTTGAATATCTTAATCTCAGAGTTTCTCAAGTTGATATCACTGACATTTTGGGCAGAATACATTTTTTGTTGTGGGAGCTGTCCTTTGCATTGTAGGATATTTAGCAATATTCTTGTTAAATACCGTTACACGTTAGATGCCCTAAGCACTGCATACTCTGCTGTTTATGACAACCAGAAATATGTCTGCATTGTGCATACATTGCAAAGGTCTTCTCACTGTTCTTTAAAAAAAAAAAAAAAAAGCCTGTTGACATTAAGTTGATTCTAACTCATAGAAATCCATAGGATTTCCAAGGTTGTAACCCAGGAACGGGCAGTGTTTTGTTCTGCTGTGCATGAGGTCGCTATGTGTCAGCACCGACTCGATGGCACCTAACAACAACAACAACCTTTCTGGAATGAAAGCAGGACTGGCATTACTAGGATTGGTGTCATCCATGTGGTACCACCCTCCCACCCCTCCATGAATCTTTGCATACCTGACCACAAACAATCCATAGTGATGTGTAGTATCTACTTTAATCATAGAGTAATATACAATAGCTCTAGTTGTAAATGTCTTAAATGTTATGTTTCAAGATTACATGAACACTAACAAAAATGTTATTTCTTCTATTTTTTATTGTGAATTGAATGAAGATTTACAGATAAGATCATCAGTTTTACATTCAACAAATCATATACTTTGTTACATCTTAATGATTATAATTTCCTGCATGTAACAACAGTTGTCCCACTTCCTGCCTGTGGTTACCCATGTAATAATATCTTCTTTCAAACTCTTATTTACTTGTGGGATATATATATATATATATATTTATTTATTTATTTATCTATCTATCTATCTATCATTTTAGAGCAAAAACATTATCATCCTGTAGTTTATATTCCAAGGAACTCTGGTAGTGTATTGGTTACAAATTGGCTTGCTTACCCTCAGCGTCAGCAGTTTGAAACCACTAACTGTTCAGTGGGTGAAAGGTGAGGCTTTCTGCTCCCATAAATATTCACAGCCTTAGAACTGACTTCACAGCACACCGTCACCACCACCACCACCACCAGTATACCTTCCAGATTCTGAACCATTGGCTTTGTAATGTTCCTGCAAAGTCATCACAGATCATTTATTTTCTTCTGAATACTAATGTAGTCAGGGTTTTTTAATAGGCTACCTGGTTTGAATGTCTTTACCTCATGGTGTGTGTGTGTATATCTATCTATCTATCTATCTATCTATCTATCTATCTATCTATCTATCTATCTATCTATC
>NW_006408534.1:31046530-31107296 GCF_000296735.1 Chrysochloris asiatica
TTTTCTATTAATTCTGGTGTGAGATGATATTTCACTGTTGTTGTGGTTTTCATGTCATGGTTTGGCACTGTAGGAGAAGCATTGGTGTTCAAGGTCGGTTTTAACATGCAAGGTCAGCAGTTCAAACTTACCAACTGCTCCTCAGAGGCCCTATGTAGGGTCGTTTTGAATCCTAACCAATTCGATGTCACTTAACAATAAAAACAAATGGCTAATGATTGTAAACATTTCTTCAGTGTTTTTTGGCTGCCTGACTCCTCTATGGTGAAGTATCTGTTCATTTCCTGTCCTCATTTTATAACTGGTTTGTTTGCCTTTCTCTTATAGATGTGTTGTAGTTTTCTATAAATGTTAGAGATTAGTCTCTTGTCTGATTTATCGTTGAAAAAAATCTTTTTTCCAGTCTGTTGGCACCCTTTTTACTTTTTTGGCGAAATCTTTTAATGCACATAAGTGTCTAATTTTTCATAGGTCCCAGTCATCTATTTTGTCTCCTGCTCTTTGTATATTTTTAGTAATGTTTTATAGTGTTTTTATGCCTTGTTTGTCCCTATTTTTCCATTGATGATCTTTATAGTTCTAAGTTTTACATTTAGGTCTTTAATCCATGTTGAGTTTGTTTTAGTACATGGTGTAACATATGGGTCTTATTTCATTTTTCTACAAAGGAATTTCTAGTTTTGCCAGCACCATTTACTAAAGAGACTGTCTCTTCCCCATTTAATGTGCTTAATGCTTTGTGAAAGGTCAACTGATTGTATGTGGGTTGATTTATTACTGGGTTCTCAAGTCTGTTCCATTGATCTATGTATCTTTCTTTGAACCAGTACCTCACACTGTTTTGACCATTGTGATAGTGTAGTAAAATTTGAGATCAGGGAATGAGAGGCCTTGAACTTTGTGCTTTGGTCTTTTTCCTTTCCATATAAAATTAGCAATCATTTTTTCCATCTCTTAAAAAAGAATGATGTTGGGAATCTGGATTGGGATTGCATTACATCTATAAATTGCTTTGAGTAGTGCTGATGTTTTCACAATGTTAATTCTTCCTATCCATGAGTACTATTGGGAGTTTTTTAATTACCTGGACAATTTCTTCTTTTAAAAACAAAATTATTTTGCAAAATCTTTTTATACTGAATTACAACGTTATTGGAAGCTGATAGAAAGGCTACTTTTCCTTTAACTGCTACTTCATACTTAAAAGTATTGTTGATCTTGAAGAATAACAAGGAAGCTACAAGCCACCACATAACACAGATGAACCTTGAGGACATTATGTTGAATGAAATTAGTCAGTCACAAAAGGAGAAATACTGCAAAGGATGATTACTGTAAAAGACTAAGAAAAAGAACCCATACTAAAGGGATGGGGAGTCTTTGCTGGTTACCGGTATGTGGGGGTTGGAGTGAGGGGCAGGAGGGGAAGGTGGAGCATGGGGTAGGGAATAGACACAGGATAGTTTGGGTACTAGGGAGGGGGCAATACACAAGAAGAGGGAGGAGAATGGAAGAACAAAGTGGATAGGAAAACAATTAGGCAGGTTTGCATGGGCTAAGTGGGACAGAGATATATAATGATGTATGCACAACCTTGGAACAACAAGGCTCTGGGATACAGGGATTGAGACATGGTTGGAATGAGGAAAAGGGCAGACATAATGTTAAGATGCTTGGCTGTCTTTTGAATCTTGGTTTCCCTGGCATACCATTATAAAATAGACACTTGAGTTGGGAGAGAAAGGAATAGCCAGAAATATCACCATAGAAAGTTTGTAAGCCCATCTTCTGCTTATAACTGATTGGAATACCTAAAATGGGGCTACAATGTTCCCAATGAAGGAAGCTGCCTGTGGAGCCTCTGCACTACATAAGAACAGAGGTGGAATCCTGAACCACATCCAGAATCTTCTGAGGTGGGAAATTTCCACTTGAAAGGACAAGTAGACCAGCCTGGAATGGCTAGAAGAACAGAAGATACTTCTTGAAAGAGAGACCGACAGGAAAAATATAAAACAATAATGTAAGTTTGACTGATTACTACAAGAACAAGCAAGTTGTCCACCCAGAAGACATCAAGGCAAGTGGTCAGGTCCCCTCAGGGCAAACCCCTTCCAAGACTAAGACTCAATGGGAATATGTGCTGTGATTGGTGGCCACGTTAATCACCAATAAGGGGAAATGAGGGAAAGGCAGCAGTGAAGCTGTGAGCTAAGCCCTACTATGTTCAATAGACTCCTGTGAACCCGGGTGGAGACTTGGTTGGCCAGCAGTGTGGCAACACCTGGGGACTCTTCGGCCCAGAGACAGTGACATAGCTACAGAGGACTAGAGTGGAGAGTACCACATCCAGCTGATAAGAAGAGAGGGCATACTCATAAGAACACTCACACTTGCAGATAATACCCACTTGACCTGGCTTCAATGACTGGATGATCAAAGCTCAATCAGAAGAAGAAAGAAGAGCGAAAAAAGAGTAATATGATACTATTTGATGAACTTGACCTACACGTATGGATGCAGTAGCTCAAAAGAGGAAACAAATCTTTACAGCGAGGATCATTCCCACCCCCTCCATACACAGAGTAGACAGGGATAGGCAACTTGGACATTGGCTACCCCAAATGAGGAGCTACAAAGGCAAGAAGTGACTGGCTTACAAGATTTCAAGAGGGAGCCTAGATCCAGAGGGTACAGAAGAAGGTAGAATCTCCACTGAGTAGTGTCCAATTTGTCTGGGTGGGGTTAATGAAAGGAGATGTGAATAGGTACCATGTGGTACAATGGTGAATAATTGTTATCAGGACTGACTGTGAAGGTTAGAAATGTAAAGGTGGATGTTTTGTAGCAAAAGGAAGGGAGGGATTGACTTTGCAGTCTAGGAGCGGAGGTCCCTAGGACCATCAAGTGAGAAGAGCAGAGTGTGGGACACTACCCAAAGAAGCAGTGATGCCAGAGATGGAGGTAGAGATGATGACATGGAGAGATGGATCAGGGTTGTTTTATTAAGTGGAATTGAGTTGTTCCAACTCATAGTGATCTTGTATAGGTGTTTCAAGGAGTGGCTGGTGGGTTTAAAGTACTGACCTTTCACTTAACAGTCCAGTGCATATCCTACATGTTGCTGTTATTCTTAAGTATCATCAAGTCAATTCTCACTTATAGCCACCCTGTTTAAGGAGCAGCTGGTGGGCTTGAATTGTTGACCTTGTGTTTAGCAGCCCAGTACTTATCCTACACCAACATAGCACATCTCCCACCAAATAGGTGCTAAATGAATAGGTGAAATAAATAAGTAAATATTGACTTCTCCCCTTATCTTGCTTTCTCATATATATTCTTACCTTCTTGTAGTCTTGAGTCCATGTTATTGCCATTAAGATACAAGCTGATGAGAGATAAAAAAATCTTTGAATACAGAGAAATTGCACTGTAGAAGTGCTCTGGAAGGCATAAAGACCCTAATGATGAAAAAGAGTAAGTCCTTATTACTTTGATTTCAAGCAGTACATTCCAAGTATCAGAACAGGAAGGAGGAACACCTCTCCAAACAGAATAAAGAAAAGGGATCATTGACTTGACAGGCTTGGATCCCAGGCACTGTGGATTATCAGAAGACCTAGGTTTTTTGGCCCGTTTATGTACACTTGATTATATAACCCTAGGGAGTAACTCGGTGTGACTGGAAAGTGGGTAATCCTGGGGAAGGCACAGGCATTTAAATTTCCTTCTGAAGATTGTTGGTGTTCCGTGAAGGGCTTTATGTAGTGAAATGGTTGATCGTATTTATGCTTTGATTGTTCTTTCTTCAAAAGAGCAGGGGCCACAGTCCAGGGAAGATGAAACTAATTAAGAGTTTGGTGTAGAAGTCTAGTCAAAAAGTGATGAAGTAATCAAGCAGGCACTGAATCTTGCCTAGTAAATCCTGCCTGGAGTCCTGGTGTGGCGCTGTAAGGTAAGCACTGCACTCCTAACTGCAGGTCAGCAATTCAAACCCATCAGCTGCTCCTCAGAAACCCTATACAGGGTTGCTATGAATAGGAACAAACTTGATGATATTTAACTACAATAAATCCTGCATGGCACAGATAGCAAATGTTGTGAGACTTCAGACAAAGGCTTTGTCAATGTGGATTGAGGTGTTAGAAGACTTCATGGGGGAAGTGAGACTGCTGCTGGCTTGAAGGATGGCCGTGAAAGTCTGGACCCCAAAATAGTGCAAGAAAATAAGGAAGATACTGTCAATGGCATTTGGGTTTAAGGGGACAGTTTCTGTAAGGGCAGGAGTCCCGGCAGTGTAGTGGTTGTGTTCTGCTAATGGAAAAGTTGAACTGTTGTCTGTTCACAGCCACCCTGGAAGTAAGATGTAGCACTATGTTTCCATAACAGAGATAGCGTTGTAAGCCCTACAGTGTGAATTGATCTGTCCTATAAGGTCAGAATGTGTCAGCACTTACTGGATGGCAATGAGTTTCTGTAAGGCTAGGTTTCAGTTAGTATGGACATAGATTCAGAAGGATTTTCAAGGAACCCTCCATATAAGAATATGGATTTTGTTAGAATGTGCTGATTCTCAGATGGAAAGTGCATTTTCCTGCAGTCAGTTTTTTTTGGGGATCTTATCCTATGCGTTTTCCAACATCTGCTTGCCCCCTCCCCTTTTCCTGCGGTGAACTGTGGGGTACCTGGGACCCCAAGGATGGCATGTATGCATTCACCTCTTGCAGCCCTGAGCTGTTGGAAAGGCAGGGCCCTTTGTATGCTGAGGATTAATGAAGAGGTGAATGTGGATCACATGACTCTTGATTTGCCTCCCAGCAGGGAGCGCAGGAATGAGGGCAGCTGTGCTATTGTCTGGAGTGCAGCTACCATTGTTTGTCTTCCAGGGCAGGGGTGAACCTTGTCAGCACTGTAGATAAGTCAGCTCCAGCGGTCACAGGTACCTTCTCAATAGTGCCATCACACTGACTCTCTCCCCTTTACTAATCCTGGGCGTGTTCAGTTTCCCCCACACCTGCCTTGTGAAATTGCTCTGCCTGTGTCCACCAAGGTGAAGGATGATTACCTATGCAAGTGTACAGATTAAAGGAGATGTATGATCTGTGAAGTGTTAAGAAGCAAAGTTTCCTGGGAAATGGTGTGAGCTAGGTATTATTACCACTGAAACGCCCATGAAGAAACTGAGGCACAGAGAGTTGAAAGGACTTGCCCAAGGTCACAGAGCCAGTAATTATTTCAGTGAGAACTGGAAGCCAGGTACTCTCTGGACTTCAGTTATTCCTGTTTGATTTGGATGGGGCATTGGTATGGCTCCTTAGGGTAAGCACTCAAACTCAATGTCAGCTTGAATCACAGGTCAGCAGTTCAAACTCACCAGCCACTCTCAGAAACGCTATACAGGCTCCCTATGAGTCAGAACCAACTCAATGGCACTTAATAACAACAACATTATGTAGTAGGGTGTCATTTTCATGGTATTTTTAGCAGAAGCCTGTCTCAAAAAAAAAATAAAATAACTTTCTCAAATGCCATTAGATGAGTGGGAGCTAAAAAGTTCCTGTAAAAATTCTATTAGCTTTTAATTCCCTTTTTCCATGAGCTTTTTGAAGGCGCCCCGCCCCGATATCATCATAAATTAAGCTCTTAGAGAATCACTGAAGGGCTGAAATAGGCATTTAGGCATTGAGAGTTTTAAGTTCAAAGATACCTCAGTCCCAGACTGAGTGACTGGCACCAAAGAAGTCCCTGGTTGGTGCAGACATACAAGTGCTGACTTCTAGTGGAAAGACTGGTAATTTGAACCCACCCAGAGGAGCCTTGGAAGATAGGCCTGATGATCCACTTCCAGAAGGCCATGCACACACAGGCTTTAAAGCCCTACAGAAGAGCTTTACTCTGCACACATGAAGTCCTCATGAATTGGAATCAACTCGATCGTAGCTAACAACAAGGGTCAAAGCAGAAACTAGATTCCTGATTTCTTGTGTCTTACCCCAGAGTGCTTTGCCTCCATAACTGACCTTACTGCATGAGTGAGATCTCTGTAGATCATACAACATAGGCCAACTAATAACTACCTCTTAATGATTCTGGAGACCGAAGGATACTGGGGATTCTAGAGGTGGTTTGTAGGACTCAGGTGATATTTGCCATGTAAGATCCAGTATGATTTTTGTGTAGAATTAAGCAGTTGTTTGCACAATGTGCTGGACCATATCAGAACCCTTGGAAATGTCGATTGTCCTCTTAAATGGATCCTGGCACCATTTCTTACTCCTAGACACCACAGACCTTACACTTTTGTAACATTCATTTATAACCAACAGTTTAGGTTGGCTTTGCCTACTCACCAAGGGGAAATCATATTTGCTGGAGGTCAAATTGATGCCAAGTTCAGTAACTGGAAACTTTATAGTGCGTTTTGTAGGCTTTCCTAACACCCACAAATGGAACTATGATTCTCATTTTATGTATCAGGAAGCCTAAGTCCTTACGTTTCCACTGTCCTGGGACTAAAACTTCCAAAGGTTGGGCTCTAGGCTCCTTGCAGAGATATTAGATTAGGTTCTGTCACCATATGCTGCTTCTGTTAATAGTTCCATGCCTCAGTTTCCCCATCTGTGAGTAATGGAACTGCGTGTTCTTCGTTGCCCTTGAGTACAGTGGCTAGAGCAAGAGGTGGAGATGTCATTCTGACATGGTTCCTACCTATTGCTGTGAACATAGGGCTAGTCACTTCTCTGTGCCTGTCTCTAGTTCCTCATCTATAAGATGTGGACAAGAGTACCATTTTCATTAGATTTATATGAAAACTCTGTGAAATAACCAAATAATGTGATTAGCACAGTGCCTGGCCCACAATCCATTCTCAACAAATAGTGTATACTTTACTGTCAGCATCGTCGGCTCCTTGATGACTGACAGGCTTGGTCTCTATTGTGTCTTTCAGCTGGTCCCCTTCTGGGCTTCTATAATGGTTCTCCAGTGTGAGAAGTCATGTGTTGGGATAGAAGACACCCACCTGTGAGCTAGGAGAACTGAGCTTTTTCCATCTA
Source organism: Chrysochloris asiatica (assembly GCF_000296735.1). Taxonomy (NCBI): domain Eukaryota; kingdom Metazoa; phylum Chordata; class Mammalia; order Afrosoricida; family Chrysochloridae; genus Chrysochloris; species Chrysochloris asiatica. The sequence continues at coordinate 31,053,586 of NW_006408534.1, forward strand.
CCTGCTGGGTGGCATTAGACAAGTTTGGTCCCTTGGCTAGGCATCAGGTATCTCCTGAATAAAAGCAGTAATGATAATCATCATAATAATTGGCACTTCCTTTGGGCTTTAGACCTGAAACTACATGTGATGGTATATCAACCTCTAGGGACTCAAGTTTCTCCTCTGAACCTTGGGCTTCTCTAGAGCAGTCGGAGACCTTTAGTCTAGAAGACCATGATACTCCATGATTAAAGAAATGCCAGGATTAGTTTCTTCAGAGAATGGGCTAATACTTTTGCTTTCTTGTTGCATTTTATTTTCCTGTATTGATATGTGAGTGTGATTGAAAATCGATTTCTGGTTTCAGGTTAATAGCAAAATCCTTATCCCTTGGCCCGAGAATCTTAGGAAGGTAGATTGTTAAGGAAAGAAAACCAAAACAGGCTTTGAATGCTGCTTACTTCGTCTTCCGACCCTAGGGGTCAAAGGGAAGGATCGGTAGCCTAAAAGGCTTATTGGGTTGGGTGCCGCCTACTCAATTTTTGCTCCTAGCGACCCCTTGTCACAGAGTAGAGGAATCCCATAGTGGCTTATTGGCACTAATCTTTATGGAGGAGTCCAGGTAGCACTGTAGGATAATCACCGCACTGCTACCCATAAGATAGGCAGTTCAAACCCACCAGCTATCCCTAGGGAGAAAGATGAGGTTTTATCAGGAGGGATCAGTGTCTAGAAAAGGACATCATGTTTGGTAAAATGGCGGGTCAACAAAAAAAAAGAAAGAGCCCCAATGAGATGGATTGGCACAGTGGCAGCAGCAGTGGGTTTAAGTGTAATAACAATTGTGAGGGTGGACGCAGGACCAGGTAGTGTTTCTTTCTGTTGTGCATAGGGTCACAGTGAGTCGGAACTGACTCAATGGCACCTAATAAGAACACCAATAAAGATTTACAGCCTTGCAAACCGCACACAGGACCGCTATGGGTTGGATGGACTCAATGGCAGTAGTTTGGGAGTTCTGGAGGTGTGTGTTTTCCTTAATCTTTATGGAAGCAGATCACCAGGTGTTTTTCCCACAGAGCCAACACCTCCAGCCCCTCAACCCCCAGACAGACTTGGTGCCTGCTAAGAGTGGAGAAAGGCCAGGCCTGGTCCCAGTGATACCCTGGGCCCTGGGGAGACTGGTCCTTGTATTCCTTTCAGTGGACAGCAAATTCTCCAATGAATTGCCTCTGCTTTCCTCACTGGTTGTCCATCCAGTTGCCTTGGACTGCCTAAACAGAGAGCCATAGCCTCTTCACTTTTGGAGTGAAGTCCTGATGTGGCACTGTGGGTTAATGCATCAGACTGCAAAGCTGTTTGAACTGCAAGATCGGTGGTTCAAACTCCTCGGAAACCCTACACAGGGTCACTATGGGTTGGAATAGACTTGACAGCACTTAACAAAAACAACAACAACTAATTATTAGAACAGTTGGGCATTCCAGGGTTAGGCTGCCAGGCTCAAAAAGCCCTCATATTCTTATAGCAAGGAGGGGAGTGATTAACTTTTTAGTCTAAGGGCGGAGGTCCCTAGGACCATCAAGGGAGAAGAGCAGAGAGTGGGACCCTACCCAGAGAAGAAATGATGCCTGAAATGGAGCCAGAGATGATGATGTGGAGCGATGGAGCAGCTGGAGACTTTACATCAAGAGAGGGAGAGCGACTGTGTGCTGAAAACCTGGGGGGTACGGGGGAAGGATTGCATGGAGGGGATTGTAACCATGGCAATGAGACGATATATGATAGAATGAATGTAAAACTAATGTTCTCCCATGTAAACTATCACATAATTCACAGTAAAACATTTAAGAAAAATAAATAAATAAATAAATAGGAGGGGAAAAAAAAAAAGCCCTCACATTCTATTTTTTAAAATATTTTGCTAAAATTAGTTACACCCTTACGTCTCACTGCCTTTATAATCTTTATAAAGCCCAACTGCTTTATAATCAAGTTGCATCAGCCTGCATCAACTAATTTAGGAGACAATCTGGTGAACAAAGAGAGGCAGCATTGTTATAGAGTGTGGAGTGGAAGGCGGGGATTGTTTGGAAGAGTTCCGCCTACCAACACAACTGGACATAAAAATAACTGACCCCATGTGACGGGGTGAGGATCATGCGTAGAATGACCATATGTCCTTGTGCACCTGGGACAGTCCTAGTTTATGCCTATTGTCCCAGAGGTATTGTTAATAGGGTACCCTTTCACTCTCAATATTTGAATGATAAATTACTTGGTCACCCTAATTATATGTGGCCCCGTATGTTGAAGTGACTAGCAGGGACTTTTAATACATGTATTAGGTCCCTCCAGTTTATCTAAATTCATGAAAACCCATGTGCATCAGAGTAGACTTGTGGTCCATAGGCTTTTCAATACTGACTTTTCAAAAAGAGGCACTTCTGGGTCCATTCTTCAGCCAGCTTTACTGTTTACTTTACCTGAAGACTCCAATAGAGGTTTCCTATGGATAACATGGACTCCTGGTGTGGCGCTGTAGGATCAGCTCTGGACTGCAAACCCAAGGTTGGCAGTTCAAACCTATCAGCTGCTCTTTACAGCATTTTACAACAAAAACAATGTGTTTTGTAAGAATCCTGCACGTGCACTTTGATAGCACAAAGCTGGCTGTGGGTTAGTACTGCTGTACTCTCATGGGTAAGTCATTTTCCAGCATAGTGCAGTTTAGAAGTGAAATCTGGAACCAGAGTGCCAAGTAGACAACAGTTGAGATCCTTTCTCATCAACCACTAGTTCTTTGACCTTTAGGAAATTATTTAGGCTTTCTCAAGTATAAATTAGGAATAATCATCCAGACCTCACAGAGTTTGGTATAATTACTAAGTCATCTATGTAAAGCAGTTAGTTTATTTCCTGACACATAGTAAACTGTCAGCAAGTAGTGACTGCCATTATCTGTGTCTTCATTATTATTAGTCCATCACTATTATTATTTTGATTCTCATCTCTCCATCTGTGAAGTGCCGAGTTCTGTCCTCCTCCTGATGACTTCATGAGGCTGAGATCAGGCAGCCTTCACAGAAGCCTTGAATCCCTGGGGAACCCCGCACCCACCCCAGGAAGTGCACTGTCAGTGCCGGGAACGTGGGCAGAGAATCACTTGTCTGCCAGCCCAGCTGATCCATCACTGTGGGACATGGAAGAGTTCCCAAGACATCATCCCTTCTACCCACCCTGATGATTCTCTCATCATGGATCCTCCCTTTGTTCCCTCCCTGCCCAGCCTACTCCCTCCTCCCACAAATGGTACAATGTAAATAGCAAGGCCAGGATGTCATTTGCTGGTGTTCTGGCTGATGCTGGTGGGCTGCCATCCAAGTGAAGCTGGAGACCAAATTTCTGGTCCACAATATTTCCTGCCTGGAGAATTTCCTTTTCTCCACCTTTTGAATAAAGATGTCATCTGTTCCCAATGTACTTGCTTTATTATTTTTCGTCTTCTCTCCACTCTTTTATCTCTTTCCCTACTTTGCCCTATCTATCTTTCTTTCTTTCTTTTCCCACTGTTTTTGGTAGCTGATTTAAGAGGAAGTATTGCAGCTACTCCTCGGAAACCCTATACAGGGTCGCTATGGGTTGGGGTCGACTCTATGGCACTTAACAACGACAGTATTGCATAGGGCTGTACTGCATATTGAGGAGTCCCTGGGTGGTGCAAAGAGTTAACATAGTAAGCTGCTAACTAAAAGGTTAGCAGTTCAACTCACTCAGAGGTGTCTTGGAAAAAAAGTTCTGACAATCTATTAAAAAAAAAAAAAATCAGCTATTAAATACTCCACGGTGCACAGTTCTACGTTGACACATATTTGGTCACCATAAGTCAGAATCGACTCAACAGCAACTAGTTTATTACATGTGGTTAAGAACAGAGGTTCTAGCCAGGCTGCCTCAATCTAAATCTTGGCTCTACCATTCAGTAGCTGAATATTGAAATGATCTAACTACTCTGTGCCTTGGTTTCCCTTTTGTATAAAGGGGGTAATAGTAATTCTTTTCTTTAGTGATTTCTGTTAAGTTTTATTGAGTTCCTAGATGCACAATGCTAAACAAAGCCTGGCACACAGAAGTTCCTGGAATGTTAAGTAGTTTTATTATCTACTCCTGGAGCCTGGTAGCACAGTGGTGAAGCTCTCAGCTGCTAACTGGATGGTCAGATATTCAAATCTGCCAGCTGCTGTGTGGGAGAAAGGTGACAATGTACTTCCGTAAAGATTTGTTGTTGTTGTAAGTGCCACTGAGTCTGATCAAACTCATAGTGAACGTGTATAGGGTTTCTGAGGAGCAGTTAGTGGGTTTGAACCATGACCTGGCGATTCAAACTGACCTGTGGTCCAAAGCTTATTGAATAGCGCTACACCAGGACAGCCTTGTAAACCTTATTTGTTGGTTGGTCGTGTGCCATCAAGTTGGTTCTGACTCATAGCGAGGTTGTAAATCTTTATGGAAGCAGAAAGCTTCATCTTTCTACTGCAGAGGGACTGGTAGTTTTGAACTATTGACCTTGAGGTTAGCAGGCCATCTTCTAACATACTGTGCTATCAAGAATTGACTTAATGGTACTGGGTTTGATTTTCTTCTTAAAGTTAGTCAATGCCCTTGCTGCTATGGGAAAGAAATCATGTTGAGTTTTTCTGATTCAGAGTGTAGGCTCTGCTCTTCGTAAACTGCGGGAGTTTGCACAAGACTCTCCCACTTTGGACTCTTGATTCTTTATCTGCACTGTTGTTCTGGAGACTGGGAATGAGGTCTTTTAGGTCTTTTAGCCTCTTATGATCTCTATTGCCTTCACTTGGGTTTGCTTCCTGTCTTGCCCTCCCACTTCCAGAACCATTTAAAAGTAGAAGACACACAGCTGCTCTGAGCTATTCTTCAGCCCCTTCACTGAAGTGGGTGGGGGTGAGAATACATAACATCATGCAAGTATGCAGCGATTTAAGTCAAGAGACCTAATTCCAGTTCTGGTTTTGCTGTGAGATCCTGGATAAGTCAATTCCATCCCTGATTCCACCTTCTCTATTTTTAAAATTGGAAAATGATCCTTCTGCTTTATACCTCTTTTTAAATGGCCAAAGAAGACATTATATTGGGCAGTCCTTTATTGTCTGTCTAGTGATTGTTTCTTGAGGTCTTAATCTCCTCCAGGCATGAAGGAGAAGGACTCCATGGAAATAGCTCTGACTGTAGACAACTGCTTGAGATAAAAGTAAATTAGTGTTGGTCTTATGCGAGATTATGCTGTTTGTGGTGATCTGATATAAGTTTTAAGTTTTTTCTTCTGCTTGATCTCTGTTCTCCCTAACAGACATTTGGCCCATGGGTGACTCAAACAGTAAACCACCAGCTATCACTTCAAAAAGCTTGAACTCCTCTCAAAGATATACTTACTTTTGTTGCTGTATGTTTGTTTGGGTGGTGGGGGACTGATTTATAGAAGCAGGGCAGATCCTTGCCACACCATTAGCTGTAGGACCTTGAGCGAGCCAGTTGCTTTTAAGTCTGTTATGATGTGGTGCTTTAGGATAGCACTCGACCACAAGGTCTGTTTGAACCTCAAAGTCGGCAGTTCAAACCCACCATTCGCTCCTTGGAAACCCTATAAGGGTAGCTATGAGTCGGAACATACTTGGTACTTAACAGCAACAACAACATGATCTTATTTATAAAATGGTGTGGGGAGTGAAGGATGATTGCTGTTGTCGTTGTTAAGTGATGTCAAGTCAGTTCCAACTAATAGCAACCCTGAATAGGGTTTCCTAGGAGTGGCTGGTGGGTTTGAACCATCAACCTTGTGATTCAGCTTGTCTTTGTGGTCCAGTGCTTATCCTACAGTGTCACAGAGTGAGGGATGGATTAGGATCCATGATATCCAAATGCTAGTCCATCAACTAGAGTCAGGCTGAGCAACTTCAAAATTCTACCAGAAGCTTTTTAACAATACATGTTATTGTTGTTGTTAAGTGTTATTGAATTGGTTCCAACTCAGAGCAACTCTATTATAGGGTTTCTGAGGAGTACCTGGTGAGTTTGAATCATCAACCCTGTGGTTCAAACCAACCTTGTAGTCCAGTGGACTTCAAAAAATAGGTGGGAAATTTTCAGTTTCTTTTCATTCCCTTTTTCTATGAACTTTTTGAAGCCCCGTCGTGTAAGATTCTTGGTCCCTACTCTGGGTTAGAACTATACTTTTTGCTAGCTTCCCAAGATGCTCAGCCAGTTTAGGGGAACCATGGGGTTGGGACTGCTCTCTGAGGGTTTACCCATTCAGCTGGTTTATGTGCCCTGCCTGCTCCTAGTATACATTAGCAGGTTTAAAGTATTGTTCCAATAATCTTTTTGAACCGATTGTTCAATTTATCAGGTGACTGACAGCTTCGATGATATGCATTTGGAGTTGGGGAACTTTTGTAAGCATCTGTAAATAAGTAACATAGACAAAATGGAGAGGAAAGGATTCTAGAAAGCAGCTTAGCATCATAGTCTGGAGGATATTCAGCTTTCTACTGAGCTGTCTTTTATTTTGCTTTATGATAGAAGACAGAAGTAGTCTTACTGGGTGCAGTCCAGTGAATCATATTCCAATAGTCCAATCATGATACTGAAAAATGTCTTATTATTTTGAGAGACTTTAAGAAAGAAAGTGATGTGGATGTGTTAGCTTCTCCTGATAACCTGGTCCCTTCAATAACTTCTCTTCTGTTTCCAGATCCTCTTTTGACACGTTTGGCTTCTCAGTCATAGCTAAGAGGTAAGAGACCTTTTCTTGTCCCAGGATCCTTATTTCCAAATATACTGTCTTGATTGTTTAAATGTCATATCCATGCAAAACAACCCCTGTATTCAGAGCACCCACCCTGTATTCAGAGTTATTTCCTGTAGGTTGTACTCTTTAGTGTGAAATGGAATTTATGTGTGCCTGCCTGGTGTGACACTGTGAGTTAATGCTCTAGACTGCAAAGCCATTTACACTGCAAGGTCAGCGGTTTTAAACTCACCAGCTCCTCCTCAAAAACTTTATACAGTGTTGCTATGGGTCAGAACTGACTTGACAGCACTTAACACACACACACACACAACAGGATTCCTTGGTGTGATGCTGTAGAATCAGCACTAGTCTTTGATTCACAAGGTTAGTAGTTCAAACACTCCAGCTGCTTCTCGGAAACTCTATACAGGGTTGCTATGAGATGGATCTGACTCAAAAACATTTAATAACAACAGCAACAACCGGAACTCTTGGTGTGATGCTGTAGGATCAGCACTGGACTGTGAACCTCAAGGTCAACAGATCCAACCCAACAGCTGCTCCTCGGAAACCCTATACAGGGACGCTGTGAGTTGGAACTTACTTTATGGTACTTAACAAAAACAACACCCTGAGTCCGAAATCTGTGTGTTACACTGTAGGATAAGCACTGGTTGGTGGTTCAAACCCACCAACCGCTCCTTGGAAACCTATGCAGACTCACTATGAGTCAGAACTGACTTTAACAACAACAAACCGGGAGTCCAGAAGACACAAACTTCTCTTCCCTGTTGCCATCATAAGCTAGCTTCCCTAAATACAGGACCTGATCCACAAATGTTGGGTTAGAAATCACTTTCTCATCAGGCCAAGGACTGTTCAAAGTTGCTGTGTTTTCTCTATCATTTCCTACCCCCCCACACACACTTCCTGTTTTTTCTTCCTCTTTCTCCACCCCCACCCCATCTCTCCAGCTATATCCCTTGTTGTCTGAGAACCGGAACAAAGCACCAAGCATTGATAATCATGATTTCCTGACGTGCCCTCTCACTGCTTGGAGCCTGGTCCAGTGCCAGCCTCTGGGCACGTGAGTGCAGGCTGGGAGCAGAGCAGGAAGCTGTGGCCTTTACAGCCCCTCTGTCTAAAAGAGGGTCAAATAAGAATAATCCTTCATGTCTACACTAAACACTGGAAATATAAGATAATTTGTAATGTTTTGGCCTAATAATTATAGTACTATTTAGATGGAAAAAACATAGATTTCAGCATTAGACAAACATGGGTTCTTTCAGGTTTTACACTGTATTTGTTTCATGACTCTTATAGAGATCATTTTAGCTCTCTGTAGCTTGGTTTCATAACTCTTGGGAGACAGAGTTAAAAGTACCTCACAAGGAATTTTTTAGGACAAAACAGAAATACGTATCTGTAAAAAGTTGCATGGTATGTTTGGCAGATAGTATTTGCTTAATAAATGTAAGTGCCCTTCTCTTTTTCTATGGTTTGGTTGTCTGCACGGAGAAGTGACTGTTCAAATGCATGGTAGCCTGGAAAAAGAACACATAATAAATGATGCCCATGGGAGGAGAGTTCATGTCTGTTACTGAGTTTCTCTAAAACATGAAGAGAGAAACAGAGAGAAAGAAACTAAGCCCCCACCCTGTCTGGGTGCACACATGCCTATCACTAAAGTACAAAGTCCACCTCTGTGCTCGTGGGTCATGGTGTTCCATAAAAATATTTTTCTAATGGAAAACAGAGAGAACCATCCCAACCACATGCCTGAGGTAGACTGTTTTACTAATTTAGTTCCCAGGGGCAAAACTGAAAAACAAAACAAAACAGTCCACCATCAATCTGGAAAAAGTGCCACCTCCCTTTCTGAAAACCTGGTTTAAAAAAAAAAAAATTCACATTCAGAGTCACTTATTTGACAAATCAACTTGACCATGTGGCTGCTTTATAAAAAAAATTCCAAAGGACAGAGAATCAGAAACGTGTTCTAATCTGGCTTTTTCTCCCAAATGGCTGAGTCCTTGAATGAGACTGTTTTCTATTCTGAACCTCAATTTCTCCCACGACAAAATAAAAGAACTAGATGTTGTTTCAAAGATTTTCCCATCCTTTGTAATCTGTGATTCTGTGACTCTTACTGCCCTCCTTAGCAAATATTGTTACTAGAAGGGAACAGGAAATAGCCTCTCATGATAACACGCCTTGCATTCCCTTTTAGCAGGTTATCACTCACTAAGAACGGAGAAGCTACAGGGATCCACAGACCACAGTCCTGATTTGGGAAGCCATACATTCCTTGACCAGATATCTACTCAGCTGCTTCATCCCATCAGCCTGGACTAGTGAACTTGAATCACAAGAGATATTTCCAGGTAAGGAACAACTGACTTTGGTTACAGCAAATAGTCCAATGATTACCAATATCTCTGGTGCATGGAATATGTAATGTGCATGCATATAGATTAAAGTATTAAGGATGACAATTTCACCAAATGAATCTTTAAATTATTATTAGAAGGTATGCCTCTTAATACTACATACATGTAAAGAGAAAAGAAAGGACGCAATTAATAATCAACATGCATGTCAATGTAGTTGTAATTTTGAAGCATTTAAAGTCTCTGGTGTTCTAAAACTGCATTCTTTGTAGGATCTCTTGCTATTTAGTGTCTTTCGGGTGGTAAGGCATAAAATAAAGTAGCTCAGAACTACAAGCAGTGGGAGAGCAGATTAGAGCTATGCTGTTGTTTCTTGCAGAATCCATTTTGAGATTAAGGGTAATCAAAATTCCTTTCTGCCCATCCTAACCAACCCAGATTTACATGATCTGGGATGAAGTTCTTATGTAGCCATGAAACCAACAACTTGTTCCTATAGTCAGTTCTGACTCATAGTGACCTTAAACAACAAATTAGAACTATGGAGTAGCGTTTACAAGGTGTCCTCTAATGGAATTAGACTGCCACCGTTTTTCTCCTGAAGAGTGACTGGTGGGCCTGAATCATTGACCTTTCAGTTAATGCCAGTGCTTAACCACTGAGCTACCAGGGATTCATTTCAGTAGTCATGCTGAGATGGAATTTAGGTCTCGTATCAGAGGCCTCGCTGACACACCACTTGCTATCGTATTTTAGAAACAAATTCACTGCATCAACCTATCATCCAAGAGTCCCTCCAGGGCACTAACTTCAGCTCACCATTCCCACTGTGTTCATCCCTTACCACTGACACTTTGGTTCTCTCTTACTACCTCTCCTCTCTCATTTCCTCCTAAACAGTTGTGAACATGTTTCTTTTTATGTGCAAGGATAGAGGCTTATCTCCTTGAACTTCTTCAGTGGACTGAGTTCTCTCTGTCTCTCTGATACATAAGAACTGTAAGGTTTCAGCTCTCTGGACTCTGTTATATTATCATATCTTCTTAAAGCAGACCAGAGCCCTTGCACATACAAGACCTTGAGACACAAAAGAGACGCAGATACACTGAGATGGCCGTGCACCTGTTACTTTCTCAGGTTGCTGGAGTTGCCTTTTACTGTCCTTTGTCTTTTTAAAGCTTTTATTTGTCATCTCGATATCTTGGGTTACTGTGAAATCTAAAGCCAGAAGTGTTTCATAAAGCTGAACAGAGTGCACGGTGTAGGAACAGATAATTTCTAAGGTATTTTCCAGTTTTGAGTTTCTAGTATCATTTTATCTTGAACTTATTTCTTATACCAGATTCCCACACTTTGAGAAATGGATTTGTTTTTTTGTTGCCTTCTTTTATGCCTCTTGTGCTTTCTTTTCCTAAAGTGGTCCTAGAGTTATAGCATAATTCAGAGAAGGAGACTAGCTCTTAGAATTCGACAAGCCTGACTTCAAATCTCAGCTCTGCTATTTATTTGTTAAGTGTTTTCAGCTAGATCAGTTTAATTTCTGAGCCTCCCTTTGTGCTTGTGTAAGAAGACGGTGACACCTTATATTATAGACATGTTTTTGTTGTTAGATGGTGTCGAGTAAGTTTCAACTCATAGAAGCCCTGTGTACAACAGAACAAAATGCTTCTTGGTCCTACACCATCCTCACAGTCTTTCCTATGTTGGAGCCTATTGTTGCAGATAGTCAGCACATCTTTTTAAGGGTCTTCCTCTTTTTTGCTGACCTTCAAGTTTACCAAGCATGATGTCTTTCTTCAGGGACTGGGCCCTGAAAGTATATGAGACAGTCTTGCCATCCTCATGTCTAAAGTGTGTGCTAGGCATACTTCTTCCGAGACAGACTTGATTGTTTTTCTGACAGTCAGTGGCATATTTGGAATCTTAGTGTGGTACTGTACGATAAGCATTAGACTGCTGACCACAAGGCCGACAGTTCAAACCCACCAACTGCTCCTTGGAAACCCTATACAGGTTCACTATGAGTTGAAACCTACTTGACAGCATTTGGCAACAGCTGTAACAATGGTGTATTTGCAATTCTTCACCAACACCATAATTCAAAGGCATCAGTGATTTTTGGTCCTCCTTATTCATTGTCCAGCTTTTGCATGCATATAAGGTGATTGAAAATACCATGACTTGGGTAAGACACACCTTAGTGTTCAAAGTGACATCTTTGTCTTTGACCACTTTAAAGTAGTCTTTTATAGCGGATATGCCCAATTCATTATGCCATTTGATTTCTTGACTCCTGCTTCCATAGGAGTTCATTGTAGATCGATGTAAGATGAAATCACTGAAAATTTCAGTCCTTTCTTTTTCTCATGCTGTTGCTCAGTCGTTGTTCCAGTTAGGATTTTTAAATGCTGTATGTAGTAGTCTTTGATCTTCATCAGTTAGCGCTTCAAGGTGGATAGTAAATGAGAAAATGCATATAGCATAGTTCCTTGTTTGTAGTTGGTATTGTTGCTAAGTGCCATCAAGTCGATTCTGACCCATAGTGACTCTTTATAGAGTTTCCAAGGTGCGGCTGGTGAGCTTGAGCCACCAGCCCTACAATTCAAACTGACTTTGCAATCCAACACATTAACCCCCAGCAACACACCAGGACTCCTTACTTATAGTACTAACCAACAAGTATAAACTCCATTGCCTTCCCAGCCCTATTCATTGTTGTTAAGTGCCATCAAGTAGGTTCTGACTCATAGAGACCCTGCAGAGGGTTTCTGAGGAGAGACTGGTGAGTTTAAACCACCAACCTTGTGGTATCTTACACCAACCTGTGCTTATCTTACAGTGCTGCTACATAAATGTATGGTCGGTTCCATATTTGTGTTCCATTTGAACCTTGTGCTAAAATTTAGGAACCAGTCAAACTCATGACCTTGCAACCAGTTAAAGAAAAGAGAAACTATTAACTGACTGTTGCTTGCAGAGCTTCTTCAGTAGCAGCCTGCCCTCACCTGGGCTTTGCCAGATTGCCTGACCTCTTCGGTCCAGATCTTTGGAAGACATGCTCTACTATATCCCAGGACTCTCCTGACACTTGAAGTGTAAGCTGAGAACTTACTCCTTCCAAACACTTTTTTTTCACATGATGCTAGCATACTTTTGGGGTCTAAAAGAGTATCCTGACAGTTGGGTCAGTTGATTCAGAGACAGTCACCCTGGTCTTGCACTTAGTAGGAGAGTCAGGTGTCAAACAGACTCATCCAGGGCCATGACACTGACTTTCTTCATTGTCTGTTAGCTCATGTGGGTATTCATTCTTCTAATCATCTGTTCATTTAATAGATAGATATCTTTTGAGTTCATACTTGGTGACAGGTGCCATAGGTAATGCTAGGGGTACAGAACCAAACAAAACCAAGTTCCTGTTCTCATGGAGCTTCATTTACAGTGGAGTAGGATATCATCAACAAATAAACAAATATGCATATATTTGTTTGGCAGCAATAAGGAAAAACTAACGTAGAGCAGAGAGATGAAGTTTTAGAAATGGCATAACAATTTTATATAGAATACCAGGGCAGGCCCCTCTGCGCAGGACCTGAATAAAGTCAGGAACTGAAGTCAGAGGAAATGGTCAGAACAAAATCTCTGAAACAAAAGAAATATGCTTACACTTCAAGCAACTATAAATGGCCAATTTAAGCAGAAGAGAAGACATAATGTCCATCTTTATCTATTATGCTGTTTTTTGCCTTAAAGTTAATTTTATCAGAGATTAGTACTGCTACTCCTGTTTGTTTTTTATTGCAATTAGCTTGGTATATATTTTTTTCCATCCTTTGACTTTTAATCTGTTTTTGTCTCTGTGTGTGAGATATGTCTCTTGCAGACAGCATATTGAAGGATCTTGTTTTCTTATCCATTCTGCCACCCTCCGTCTCTTAACTGATGCATATTAATCCATTTACATTCAGTGTAATTATCGGCAGGTATGGATTAATTGCTGCCATTATGTTTGTTTGTTTTTGTGGCGATGCTGCTTTCTTTGTTCTGTGTGTCTTCCTTTGTAGAGTTCATGCTTTTTGTGTTCTTTCTTGTGAGTTTCCTCATAGTTTTAATGTTTTCATTTGCTTCTTGGATTTTCATTCTCCTTGGTATGTTGTGAAGTGTTATTTTTCTTTGAGGTTGTTTTATAGTCCATTAACTTTTCTCTCCATTTAGTGCAGTCTATTTTATCCTGTATTCGACCTGACCTTCTCACTATCTCCTACGTGTTTACCTTCTTTTACATTGTAATTGTTTTGATCATAGACTGACCTCCCAGATTCTCTGAGTTTGTTCTTATAGTTTTGTTCTGTTCTCAACTCTTCCTTCTGTCGACTTAATTCTGGGAGGTATTGCCACATATGTCAATTTCTGGTTGTTGTCTGTTCTTGTTGGTTCTCAGTCCACAGAACTCCCTTTAGTGTGTTTTGTAGTGCAGGGTTGGCTTTGGCAAAATACCTTAGCTTCGGTTTATCCTAGTAATGGTTTGATTACACCATTATATTTGATGGATAGCTTTGCTGGATGAAGGATTCTTGGTTGGTAATTTTTTCTTTTCATGGTTTTATATATGTCTTCCTATTGCCTTCTTGCTTGCATGGTTTCTGCTGAGAGATCCGAGCTTAATCTGATTTGCTTGCCTTTGTATGTGACACTTTTGTTTTCCCTGGCTGCTTTCAGAAGTGTCTCCTTATCTTTGATTTTAGAGAGCTTGACTATGATATTTCTTTGTAATTTTCTTTTGGGGTCTGTCCTTCCTGGGGTACGTTGAGCTTCTTGAATGTTTATCTTTTCACTTTTCAGGATGTTAGAGAAATTTTCTTCCAGTAGTTCTTCAACTATTTCCTCTGTGGACTTGTGTGATTCTTCTTGTTCTGGAATGCCGATAAGTCTTAAGTTATTCCTCTTCATGTTGTCCAACATAAATCTTAGGCATTCTTCAGTAAGCAGAAGAGAAGAGGGGAAGAATGGGAGGAGGTGAGGTCATAGAAGGACTGGAGTTAATAATGTGAGGCCTCATAGACCATTATAAGCACTCTGACTTTTCATTTTCTTTTTGGCATTTCCTGAGATTCTTCTTCCGTTCCTTAGTCTCTCTCAAAGCACCTCAAATATCCTATCCCTAAAGCATCACTAATAACAGAATGGATGCTCTTGTAAATAGATAATTAGCCACTCATTTGAAAATCTTTATTGAGTACTAAGCACTGGGGATCTGAGGATGTATTAATACTTCCCCACTCTTCAAGAGCTCATAGTCCAGTCCTGGTTCAAGACTACTTGGGCAAGTTGTCCATATCTGGTCATCAGGGAGCCAGGTGGCTACAGTGGAAATTTCCCCTGGCTGCATCCCACAGGTCATGTCTACCAAATCTTTTGGAATTTGCTCACATAATGGTGGTGGTGGTTATATGCCGTGGAGTCGGTTCCGACTCATAGCGATCTTGTACAGGGTTTCCGAGGCTGTAAATCTTTATGGGAGCAGAAATATAATAGACTACTATTAAGTCGTGAATTCAGGCTAGAGGTGAATTGGATCAACCCATTAAGCAAACATTTGATTGCCTATTTTCTGTCAGCATTACTACTAGGTATAGGGGACAAGTGGGGAACTAGATTCAACCTCTCACCTCAAGTTATTTGCAATTTAACTGGAGAGTCATGCTATTCATTATGAGTAGACAGCACTCATTTATCAAATATTGTGGTAAGAATGGGCTTAAGGGTACTGTTAACCCAGACAGAGAGTTAGAGGAGCATAGAACCAGGTAAGCTCCATAAAGAGGTACTGTCTTCACTCAACCCTAGAAATGAGGAGTAGTTAGGCTGGTGGAGAGAAGGAGGATATGAAGGTTCAAGGAATGATGTTAGTGACTTTCTAGCAGTGAAAATACATCAATAGTGGCGGTAGCGAGAGAATGTTGCCCCTTAGAGGAGCTGTGTACTGCCATTCATTGTGACTGAGGTATGGACCATCAGGTGAGGAGAGTCTGAGAAACTTAAGATAGTCATTTAAAGAAGCAGGCTGAAAGTACTAATGAAGGGCCTCGGATATCAGGTCAAAGGTTTGAGTCTTTCCTGAGGAGAGTTCAGATCTGTTAACAGTTTTTAAACAAAGATTCCTGACGTGATAAGATATGAGCTTTATAAATCAAAGAGCCTTGTTTCATTTAAAATGCTAATTTTAGATCTACTTCTTTTGATACTATGTGATTGTAATTTTTTCACCTGCAAAATAGGTTAACATAGATCAACTGAATAAAGCAGCTATCAATAGTGATGAGTACAATTGACCTTTGCATTACCAAGTGCCCTTGTTGTTAAGTGCCATCAAGTCAATTCCATTTCATAGCATTTCTGTGGCTGTAAATCTTTGTGGAAGCAGAAAGCCTCATCTTTCTCCCAAGATGAATTCTAAATGTCAACATGTTTCTTGCATAGCCTTGCTACATGAATGAAACTTTTGCTGGGAAATGGATCGGACAGAGTATGTGGCAGAAAAACGCATATTATTCTGCTAGAAATTATGGGACTTAAGTAAGTCTTGTTACATTTTGTTCTAGTCCTGAAGTGAAAAGATAATATCCATCTCCTAATACTCTTCCTTTTAATAATAAAATTATAAGTTCTCTTAGAAATGTAGTATTTGAGCACCTGCCATGTGTCAGATACTGTGCTAGCCTTTGGGAAATCAAGATAAATAAGCATGGTAAGCCCCATCAACAAATTTCTGTACAAGAGACAAAGATAGAGTAGCCAACAGACTGAGGAATGGATAGTGGGGTCAGAGCCCTGGAATGAACAAAGTGTTGTAGGCACCTAGGCAGGAGCATACTTTCTGCTGAGGGAAGTTAGAGAAGACTTCTTGTCAGGGCTGGGTTCTCTAGAGAAGTAAAACCAGTGAAGTTTATATACAACAGTAAATCAAAAAAGTATTGCTACTAGGCTTCCAGTTTATTCGTCGTTGTTGTTAAGCGCTGTCACATTGGTTCTGACTCATAGCAATCCTGTGCAGTGTTTCTGAGTCTTTAAATCTTTGCAGGAGCCAAAAAAAAAAACCTCATCTTTTTTCTTGCTTAGAGGCTGACGGGTTAGAACCACAGACCTTGTGGTTTGCAGTCCAGTGTTTATTGTATGCATTTATTCCAAACAAAACATGCTTATTATGTTTCTGTGATCAGTGGATGGCTGCAAACAAGTTTTTTTTAAGAACTTAATTATCTTTGTATCATTGAGGAGCCTTCCAAAACAATGTTCAGTCAAAACAGTGGCTTCCAACGGGATCTGCTAAATTCAAGGCAGAGAGGCTCAGAAGGTGATGGTATGGTGGCTGTTGTTTGAGATTTTAAAGGGGTAATCTTGACAGGATTTCTCAAAGGACACAAAACAACAACAGGAGCATATTAGGAAGATGTTTATAAAACGGTGAAAACTGCATTGATGAAAAAAGACCAGGAGACCAAGGCACCGTTTCCATCACAGCAGTGCACCTTCTCATTCTTCAAGGATAGCAAGAACTGTCAAATGGGAATTTCATTGGGAAACCTGTCCCATCTCCCCTACAACTCTGATCTTGCCACTTTGGATTTATTTTTATTTTCAAAGCTCAAATAACATTTAAAAGGAAGATGATTTATGTCTCTCAAGGATTACAAAATTGCCATTTTGACATGGTGTAAATTGAAGAACATGGAAATTTGTGGAGCAGGGTTAGAGAAATGGCAACACTTCCTTCGAAGTATTCGTGTGTTGAGAAACAATAGCTTCACATTTTAATATTTTGTTTAATAAAGGTTTATAACAATGATTTTTACTTCCCTCATATGGATAGATAGATAGATAGATAGATAGATAGATAGATAGATAGATAGAAAGATAATTTTAACTCAAGAACATGGCTTATACTGTTATAGAGACTGGCAAGTCCCAAGTCCATAGATCAGATGTCAGGCTGAAGGGGTTGTTGTTGTTATTTTCTGTGGAGTCGGTTCCAACTCATAGTGACCCTATACAGGGTTTCTGAGGTTGTACATCTTTACAGGAGCAGAAAGCCTCATCTTTCTCCCGTGGAGCAGCTGGTGGTTTCGAACTGCTAACCATAAGATTAGCAGCCCAATTTGTAACCACTATGCCACCAGAGTAGATGAATCCAAAATCTATAGTTCAGATGTCAAGCTTTAATTATGCAGGCTGATTCTAAGGTTGGCAGGTAAGACAGCAGGCTGCTGACTCACAGGCTGTGGAAGATAACGAATTCCAAATTTGGCAGGTAATATAGCAGACCATTGACTCAAGTCCAAAGAATGAGCAGTCATATGACAAGCCAGATCAAGCAAAAAGCTAGAGAGTATTACCAGAACATCCTTGTGTATTTGATGCAAGCCATACCCTGAAGAAAACTTCCTTTTAACTGCTTGGTTGCTCACAGCACATCTCATCACGGGGAATGGCTATATCATTACATAACTGCCAAACTGTATCATAACTGCTAAACCACTGAGAAACATAGCTCAACCAAGTTGACACACAACCTTAACCATCACAGCTTCCAATAGGAGCCATATGGAGTGGGTTTTGAGGGATGAGTAGGAGTTGGGAACTGGGAGAGACATTCCTGGCTTAGAACAGCATTTTATATAAATAAGTACCAACACTCACTTCCCTGTAAGGCTGTGGGCAGGAAATAGCCAAAGTGATCATCATGCACAGATAATGCCTTAATTCTGCTTTTTAAAAATCCATTTATAGCCACCTCCTCATCCTCCCACCTTGTTCCTAACAGTGACTAAAAAGAAGCAAATTGACTAAATTGATCTCTTCTCTGACCCCATGGAGGAGTTAATGAGCAGAAAAGGAGAAGGGAGACCAAGAAAAGAAAGAGAAAGCTGAGGAGGAGGAAGAACCAGCATTTCTGTCATTCAGAAACGTGTATAACAACAAAAATTTCAACATAGCTCTCTGGTGATGACATTAGGCTTTACTTAGAGTTGGGTCTGTGCCTTAAACTAGAAGGGGTTTTTAAACTATATGTGTCCTTCTGCCTTCCTCTTGAAAAGTGTGTATAAATTATATGGAATTTGTTCTGGAATCTAACACAGAACCTGGTGCAGACAACTTTTAATAATACTTGTTGGCTGGAAGATGCTTAAATGGGTTGTAGCTGACCCTGTTGACCTACATACTTCTTCAAATGTGCCAAGATATTATGCCATGGCAGTTCATATTCACAAGCACACTAGGAGATAGTACCTGTGCCAATTTATAGAAGATGAAACTGAAGATCAGAGAGATGAAGTAGTTTGTCCAATTTCCACAGCTATTAGATAGTTAGGATTCAAACCCTTTTCTTATTTTCCCCACCTATTGAACATGTTGTGTGTCACATTCTATAAATAGGTAGAGCTTCTATAATTCAAGGAGGAAATTTTTCAGGTAAGAATTGTCCTTGGACCTGGCTTCACCTAGAGTTCCAAGATACACAAGTGCCCACTGTAAGTAAAGGACATATATGCCTTCCTAACAATTGAATTATTGCCACCCCCCTCCCCCAAAAAAAATGTGTAGTATGCCCCAACTCTTTCCTGGTAATAATCACAGTTGAGAATACATTTTTATTTTAATGAAACAATATTAGCATGATATATGTTTTAAGTATCAATCTCTTTTGAGACATTAAAAGGCAGATTAAGCAGGCAAGCTGAGATGGGGAGAGATGTTTGCCAAGACACATAGAAACTGCTAAGGAACTGAGGAACAGAAACTGAGAAATGAGGACCTTCACCCAGAGCTAACAGAATGCTTTCCCCTAGAATTCAGATGTCTAGCCGGCTAAACTGTGAGAAAATACATTTCTGTTTGTTAAGGCCACTTGCTTTTGGTATTTCTTTTATAGCAGCACTAGATAATGAAAATAAGGAGCTCTGGTAGTGTGTTGTTGTTGTTATGTACCGTGGGGTTGGTTCCGGCTCATAGCGACCCTGTAGGGGGTTTCTGAGGCTGTAAATCTTTACGGGAGCAGAAAGCATCATCTTTCTCCCATGGAACAGCTGGTAGTTTCGAACTGCTGACCTTGCGGCTTGCAGCCCGATTCGTAACCACTACACTACATTGGTTACAAATCTGGCTGCAAACCTCACAGTCAGCAGTTCAAAACTACCAGCTGTTCCGCAGGAGAAAGATGAGGCTTTCTGCTCCCGTAAAGATTTATAGCCTCGGAAACCCCACACAGGGTCGCTATGAGTCGGAACCAACTCCATGGCACATAACAACAGATAATGGAAATATGCTTAAAAGTCTTCTCAGGACCCACTCAATGCCTACAACCTCTCTCATGTTGTGCTGCAAATATCTGCTCACATGCCTTCAGGGATGAGGAACTTACTGCCTTGCCAAACAGCTGGTTTTAGTTCCAGATGTTGGTCACCCTTCCTTTTTTTACAGAGGTTTCCTTTTCTGAGCCTAGTCATGTCTCATTTTTAATTTACATAAACATCGATCAGTGAAAAGCAAAATTGATGGGTACTTTGCTCTAACTGGAGTCTATTGGAGACACTGTCAGCCCCATATACTCTCTCCTCTTCACTTCTCTTGGAGAACCATTTAGCCTTACCACAGCCAAGAATTTCTTGTCTCTTGCTCTAAGGAAGTGTATGTGTTCTTCTTAATGAGCTGAGTAGGGTAAAAGGTCTGTTTCTTGGTTTTCTTTTCCCCTTTTAAAGAAACACCTCATTGTACACCTGATTTGATACCCTTTTTTCTAAAACTCTCAGTACCCAGGAGGAGTGGGCATTTCCTTTGGGGCACTTTGACAAACATGAGGTAAAATTCAAAACAATTTTAAAAAATTATATATATATATAAAACAAGAAAAGATGCTGGGAAGAGCAAGTGATTGAAAGAAGAGTGCGGGTCCCTATTAAGAGGCCGTCTCTCAGCCTCAGCTCTGGCCCTTTTACTCAGCGTGATCATTTCAGCTGGAGGCTTTCTCATTCTCATCTGGCCTATTACAGTCCTCTATGACCTTTGGATTCTGCACTAAATGTCACTTCCCCAAGGAAGCCTTCCTTGATAACCTCCCTTGATAGACTTCTCAGCATCACTGTAGTACAGATTCCAAAAAAAAAAAGAAAGAATAAAAAGAAAAATTCAATGACCATGGCATTTGGGTTAATTAAGTCTGTGATTGTGGAGATTTTGTGTCAAACTGACTGGGCCAGGATTCTCAGTGGTTTGGCAGTTAAAATGTAGGTATCCCCCATATCATGTGATTTGATGGGATTAAGGTTGGGTTTCTTGTCATTGTTAAGTGCTGCTAAGTTGGTTTCAACTTACAGCAGCCATGCATAAGGTTTCCAAAGAGTGACTGTTGCGTTTGAACTGCCAACCTTTCAGTTATCAGTCCAGTACTTATCCTACAGTGTCATACCACCCAGCCTAATCCCATCACCGGCCTGATCTGATTTATGGAGATTCCAAAGTAGTTGCATGCAATGTCTTTTATTGAACAAGAAATAAAAGGAGGGAGACTTGAGCAGAGTAGGAACCTACAACCACGATAGAAGAGCCAGCAGGGGAGTGTGTCCTTTGGCCCTGTGAAACTCCTTGATGCCAAGATGGTTAGAGAATTCCAAGGAATGCTGAAAGGAGACAAGGCTCTTTCTCCAGAGCTAGTGCTCTGAATATGGACTTCTAGCCTCCTAAACTGAGAAAGAATAGATTTAAAAAAAAAACAAAAAAAAAACATCCATTTGTGGTATTTCTGTTATAGAAACATTAGATAATGAAGACAGATCCTAGTCCAAACTCATTTCCCTTAGATAACCATTTTCCCTCTTAGCATTCATTCTCCATGGTAAATATGAAGGAATTGCACTTGATTGTCCAGAGTCCTCCATCTCTGAACTTGTCTTCAATATATCCAACTCCAGAGTCCTTAAGCCCTGCTGAATTTTCATATGGTCCAGCAGAACCACAATGTGGTTATAAAGTATTTGCATCACCACCACCATGAAGTCCCTTTGGAAAATGGAGTGCAGACCTCTCACCTCTTCATGGCAGACAACAGATCAAAGGGTGTGAGTAGTGTCTTCTGCCTCCAACAGCACAGAATTGCTTATCAGGTTCAGAGTCAAGGAGGCTCAGCCTACGCTCCACTTTACCAGTCTGATGCTGTGAGATCTAGTGTGGGCCCAACCTTTGTTCAGTTCCTTTGCTTCATATCTGGATAGGAAAATCAGCTGGAATATTTTTGACTCAATCCTAATGATGAGCCTGCCTTTTTCTGTTTGGAATTTGTAAACCAACCCAATAACTATCTCTCTTTCGATGTCATATGGAGACTCAATCTGACCTGCAGATTTAGTGTTTCGGTGGCTTGGCCATAAATTGGCAGATGAGTTATAAAGAGTTATTTATGAAAATTCAGAAGAAAACTTAGGTAATGTTTCCACCAAGGACCCCTGCTTAGCTATCAGAGACCCTCTCAGGTCACTGGACCATCTTCCCAACAGGAATAAGAATAGTTGTCTATCACTTCTTCAGTTGCCATAATGTGGGATGAGTTGTTACTGCTGTTAAGTGCCATGGAGTTGGTTCTGACTGAGAACAACTATGTATAGTGTTTCCAAGGAGCAGCTGATGGGTTTGAACCACTGACCTGGTGGTTAGAAACCCAGTGCTTATCCTACCGTACCACACTAGGAGCCTAGAAATTGGATAAAATTTGCAGAGGTGAGTCTACCTAATTTTAAGGAATCTCATCTAGCAAATATTTTGGATCTTAGTGTATGTTACATGACATTTGTTTCAATAAATCATAGTCGATATGTATAGAGTTATGCTTAAGAACATGGACTCTGGAGCCAGACTGCCTGGTTTTATATCCTCCTCTTCTACTCAGGAATGGGGTGACCTTAAGCAATTTGTCAAACCTCTCTTTAAACCAGTTTAAGAAACACTGATGATGCAGTAGGATAAGCATTGGACTGCTAAACAGAAGGACGTCAGTTCAATCTACCAGCCACTCTGCAAGAAAAAGATGAGACTTTTTGCTCCTGTAAAGATTTACAATCTCAAAAACCCTATACATTTAAGTCAAAATCAACTTGACGGTGCCTAATAACTACATGAGGCACTTTAAGGAGCCATGGTGACTGTGTGGGGTAGGCATTGGGCGGCTAAACCACCAGCCATCCCATAAGAGAAAGATAAGGCTGTCTACTCCATAAAGATTTAGTCTTGAAAACTCTGTGCAGGATCATTATGAGTTGGATTAGACTCAATCCCAGTGGGTTTGGTGTTTTGGTATTATAAATCCATTTCCTTCTCTATAAAATGGGAAAACTAAGAGTACTTGCTTCATAAGGGTGCACTGGAATTTAAATGAGTTAATACATGAAATGTTTAGAGTGGTGCTTGGCATGTGATTATTGTTGTTATTAAGTGCCAACGAGTTGGTTCCGACCCATAGTGACCCTGTATAGGGTTTTCAAGGAGCATCTGGGTGAGCTTGAACCACCGACCGTGTGGTTAAAACTGGCTATGCAGTCCAGCACATTAGCCCACAGCACCACACCAGGACTCCTGGCATATAAAAGATGCTCATTAATAAACGTTCATTAAGTGTTCCACCACTCATCTGTCAATTTGTCGTACTGTGGTGACTTGAGTGTTGCTGTGATTCTGGAAGCTTTGCTACTGGTATTTTAAATATCAACAGGGTCACCCATGGTGGTCAGGTTTCACTTGAGCTTCCAGATTAAGATAGAAAAGGAAGAAGGAGGGATGGACTACTTCTAAATATTTGGTCACTGAAAACCTTATGAATAGCAGTGAACACTTTTAGAGAGCACCAGAATACTGAATACTGAAACAATGATGAAGAACAACAGAATAGTGTCAGAGACAGTGCAGAAGATGAGTCCTTCAAGTTTGAAGGCACTTAAAATATGAGTAGAGAAGAGATGCCTCCTCATGGCAGATAGAGTTAACTTGATGACACGAATGGAGTAAAGCTTTCAGGACCTTGATTTGCTGATGGGGCACAAGTCAAAATGAGGAGAAGCATCCATTATGAGTTGTAAACAACCATTAATAATCAGAACATGGAATGTGTGAAGGAAAATTGGAAGTTGTCAAAAATTAAGTGGAATGCATTAACATTGATCTACTAGAAGTTAGTGAGCTGAAATGGAGTAGTATTGGCTATTTTGAATCAGATATGGTTTACTATGCCAGGAATAACTAACTGAAGATGAATGGCATTGCATTCATCATCAAAAAGAACATGTCAATATCTGACTTGAAGTAAAATGCTGTCTATGAAAGGATAATATCCATACACCTGCAAGGAAGACTAGTTAATTATTAAATTTTATGCAACAACAACTAAAGCCAGTGGTGATGAAACTAAATATTTCCATCAACTTCTTCAGCTTGAAATTGATCCAGTATTCAATCAAGATGTATTGATAATTAGTGGCAACTGAAATGCAAAAGTTAGAAACAAAGAGGAAGGATCAGTAGTTGGAAAATATGGTTTTGGTGACAGAAATGATGCTGGAGATCACATGATAGAATTTAGCAAGACCAATGGCTTCTTCACTGCAAATACCTTTTTTACATAACATGACAGATGACTACACACATAGACTTCATCAAATGGAATACGTAGAAATCAAATTGACTACATCTATAGAAAAAGATTTTGGAAAAGCTTCACATCATCATTCAAAACAAGACCAGGGGCAGACTATGGAACATACCACCAATTGCTCATATACAAGTATAGGCTGAAGATAAAATTAAAATTAAAGTCCACGAGACTATGACCCTGAACTTATACACTTGAATTTAGAGATCATCTCAAGAACAGATTTGGTGAATTTGATACAAATGACTGAAGACCAGAAGAGCTGTTGGAAGAAATATCATCATACAAGAAGAAAGCAAAAGGTCATTAAGAACACAAGAAAGGAGAAAAAGACCAAAATGGATGTCCAAGGAGAAACTGAAATTTGTTCTCCAACATAGAGATGCTAAAGCAAATGGAAGAATTGAGGAAGTAAAAGAGCTGAGCAGAAAATTTCAAACAGCAGCTTGAAAAGACAAGGTCAAATATTATAATAAAATGTGCAAAAACCTGGAGCTAGAATACCACAAAGGAAGAGATCAACATTTTTCAAGCTGAGGGAACTGAAGAAAACATTCAAGCCTTGACCTGCAATATTGAAGGATTCTTGGGCAAAATATTGAATAATGTAGAAAGCATCAAAATAAGATGGAAGGAATATAAAGATTCATTGTACCAAAAAGAAAAGGTCAATATTTAACCATTTCAAGAGTTAGTGTAGGATCAAGAGCCAATGATACTGAAGGAAGAAACCCAAGGTGCACTGGAGGCCTTGGTCAAGAATAAGACTCTGGTAATTGATTGAATACAAATTGAAATATTTAAACAAGCAGATGTGGCACTGGAGGCACTCAGTCATCTATGCCAAGATATTTGGAAGAGAGCTACCTAGCCAACTGATTGGAAGAGATCCATATTTGTGCCCATTCCAAAGAGAGGTAACCTGACAAAATGTGGAACTCATTGGACAATATCACTATTACCACATGCGTCTAAAGTTTTGTTAAGGATAATTCAAAACAGTGTTCAACATTACATTGATAGATAACTTCCAGAGTTTCAAGTCATATTCAGATGAGAACATGGAAAAGGTGATGCCATTGCTCACATCAGATAGATCTTGGCTGAAAGCAGAGAAACAGAGAAGATCAGAAGGATGTTTACCTTTGCTTTATTGACTACACAGTTGTGTGAATTATGACAAGACATGGACAACATCGTGGTAAATGAATATTCCAGAACACTTCGTTGTGCTCATGAGGAACCTGTACATAGACCAAGAGGCAGTCATTTGAACAGAACAAGGGAATACTGAATGATTTTTAATCAGGAAAGGTCTACACAGGATTGTGTTCTTTCACCATACTAATTCCATCTGTGGAGTCTTGGTGTGGCGCTGTGAGTGAATATGCTGGACTGCAAAGTAGGTTTGAACCACAAGATTGGTGGTTCAAGCTCACAAGCCACTCCTTGGAAACCCTATACAGGGTTGCTATGGGTCAGAACTGACTCTCTAGTACTTAACAACAATAACAATTCAATCTGTACACTAAGATTCAAGAAGCTGAACTGTATGAAGAAGAATGTGGCATTGGGATTGGAGGAAAACTCATTAACAACCTGTGACATGCAGGTGAAACAACCTTGCTTGCTGAAAACAAATAGGGCTTAAATTGCTTACTGGTGAAGGTCAACAACCACAGCCTTTGGTGTGGGTTGCACCTCAATGTAAAGAAAGCAAAAATGCTCACCACTGGACCCATGAATTACATCAAGATAAATGGAGAAAAGATCGAAGTTGTTCAGGACTTCATTTTGCTCATATCAACCATCAATGCTCATGAATGCAGCAGTCAAGATTTGAAACCATGTATAGCATGTCTGTGCTGCACAAGACCTCTTTACAATGGTCAAGTGAAAAGATATCAGTTTGCCTGACCCAAACCGTGTTATTTTCAATAACTTCATATGCATGTGAAAATTGGACAATGAATAATGGACACCATAGAAGAGTTGATACTTTTGAGTTATGGTGTTGGAGGAGAATATTAAAAGTACCATGGACTGTCAGAAGAACAAACAGCCAAAATGAAGACGAACAGTCAGAATGCTCCTTAGAAGCCAGAATGGCCAGACTTCGTTTCTCTACTTTGGACATATTATCACGAGGGATCAATCCCCGGAGAAGAACATCATACTTGAAAAAGTGGAGAGTCAGTCAAAAAGAGGGAGACTCCCCCCCAATCCCCAATGAGATAGATTGGCACTGTTGAAGTAGAAATGGGCTCAAGTATAGCAACAATTATCAGCTTGGCACAGGACAGGGCAGTATTTTGTTCTGTTGTGTATAGGGTCACTATGAGTCGGAACAAACTCAATGGCACCTAACAACAAGAACAACACAAAATGTTAACTTCGTATTTTTACATGATTCTACAAAGTTATTATGAAAGATTAGCTGCTGCTTATATTGAGAGCTCAGTCATTTAATGACTGTATTAAGTATCTTCTCCGTGTCAAAACTAACTCTAGACAGTGGAGTAACAAAGTTGAATTCAGGGAGTGAATTCAGAGTCTATTAATGTGATATACACAGATCATGACTGTGTGAGGCCTTCTGTGCCATTAGACAATGCAAGAATTTTGGGAAGCCAGAGACAGGCAAATTCACCTGAGCATGGAAGACATCTTAAAGAAGGGGTGAGGACCAGAGTGGGCTGATTGGCAAGGAGAGTATGGAAGCAGGAGACTGACAGAAGAGGGAAGAGCTGTGTAAAGAAGACTTAGGAGTAGGGATGCCATTCTGAGTGGAGAGAGGGAAAAGAGCTGGGGAAAGAACAATTATGTGATATCCATTTTTGGTAGTATAGGTGATAATTGCTGATTTAAGTTTTCTTCTGTTTGAAATGCTCTCAGGTCCCCAGGTGGAGATGTCTCCGCTTTGCCCAGCACTAGGCCCTTGTGTGGCATTGTAGGATAAGCACTGAAATGCTAACTGTAAGGTTGGCAATCCAAATCCATCAGCCACTCCTCGGAAACCCTAAACAGGGTAGATAGGAGTTTGAAAAGTCTCAACGGCACTTAACAACAACAAAAATAAAGGATTATAGGGAGAAAGAGGATTTAGGGTGTGCAAATGGAAGGACTCCACAGCAAAGGATGGAGCAAGCTGCTTTGCTACAAGGCAGAGAGAGCACAGGCCTTCCTCTGTCCATGCCTGAGAGCCGGGCCAGGCCTTCGACTCCTTGATGGGGCCCAACAAAGGCTCACTTGTTCTCCCCTGACATCAGACCTCGCCCTCAGGATTTCTCTGTCCTTCTAGGGCAAGATCTCACACAGTGATAATAGAGTGAAAGAGAAGAGAGGAAGCAAGTTAAGACTGTTTCGGGTGTCACCATGCCAACCTGCTTTGCATGCAAGTGCTAGGAAGATGGCGCTGTGTGTGCAGCGGTGCACCTTCTAATTCGCTCCCCAGGATAGTCCTGAGTCACTGAGCTCCTGTTCCCAGCCAAATGGGCTCAGAGAGATGTCGGCAACAGACAAAATATTAAAAGATCATATTCATTAATTGCTGCCCATGATGAATCAGTTCTTTTTTCTTTCTTTTTCTATTTTTTTTTTTTTTTAAGTTTGCAAGTATTACATTTAACCACCCAATTTTTCTATTATACCAAAGATATATAGAGTTTTGTCTTGAAAATTTCAAAAAGCTTATAGTGGACAGGGATCTGAGATAATCATCTAGTCTAATTTCTGCCAGATCCTTTTTGCAGGTTAGTAAACTAATGCTGGGAGAGTGCAAGAAATAGTTGATAATGGAAAAAGTAAAGACTTTTATAGCCATCAGGGCCACAGCTTAAGGGCTGACACCCTTTATATCAGGAACGTAGCAGGAGGCCTAGCCTATAAGTGGTGGTGGTTATGTGCCATGGAGTCGGTTCTGACTCATAGCAACCCTGTACAGGGTTTCCGAGGCTGTAAATATTTATGGGAGCAGAAAGCCTCATCTTTCTCCTGTAAAACAGCTGGTAGTTTCGAACTGCTGACCTTGTGGCTTGCAGCCTGATCCGTAACCACTACACTACCAGAGCTCCTTTGGCCTACAGGGGGGTTCAATAAATAGTATCTCTGGGTATTTTTTAAATTTTCTTTTGTGCCAGGTGTTGGGGAGCTGATGAATAAATGAACAGTAATCTATAAAACAACAATTATCTATGAAAAACAAAATTCATGTTAAGTAGGGGAAGAACTGGAATTCTATGGCCAATTCTAAAACAACTGCTTACCTGTGAGACACAGGGTGAAAAAGGAATTGGACAATGGAAGGTCAGAATCTTAGTCTAGTGAAGTGTTTGTCAATCTTGAATCACCCGAGGATTTTCAATGGGTCTGGGACAAAGCTTGAGAATCTATATTTCTGACAAGCTGCCAGGTAGATAGTGATGTTATTGGTTCCCAACTGCACTTTGAGTAGAAAACTAAATGACAAACAGAAAGCAAAACTTTGTAGTTCATGATCAGAAAATTAATCAATTATGAACTATGAATTACTGTAGCTCCTTCACAAGTAAGAACTTCTCAAACCTGTTCAGAGCACGATCCAGTTTATGTTATGAACTCACACAGTCATAATCTGCTGTGTTTCAGTTCCTTATCTGAATCAAATTAGAGTTAATAACAACTGTTTTTTGAGCCATTTTGAGGATTAGAAAGAACCTAGCAAAAAGCTCAGCCTCATGTAGGCCCTCCAAAAAAAAGCAGCTGTGAAGACGGAAGTTGTATCCTGCCAGGACCATGTATCTTCAGTGAGTTTCCCATAGTCCACTGAGTACCAAGGGACCTTAGATTACTTTGTTTAGCTGTGTTCTTAGATGGTATGCACTGAGCAGTAGCTCTAAATGGAGTGTTTGAATAACAATTTGAATCTTCAAGTAGAATTACAAAATAACCCAAACAGTACTTCGTCTGTCTGTGAGGCCTGTAAGCCCTACAGGGGACATTTTCAAATGCACAGTTGTTTGTTACTGCAGACACCAGCCACAGGGTGAAGTCTAACTCAGGATAGCACATGGGTGAGTCATCAGAGCAGCGCTAGGTTGAAACATAAATTTAAAGATAAACATTGTAAGTTTGTTTGTTTGGTTTAATTGTGGTCTTAGTTTATCAAACTAAACAGGGAAGTTCCACAGTAACTGTGCTACCATGGTTTGTGTATTGTGAGTTTCCTGCAAGAGCACTGCCACTATATTTCAATAGGGGCATCTCTCTCCACATCAGGGCTTAGGGTACAGATCACTAGATTAAACAAATCCTAGTCCATAACAGAGTTTGCCTGTCTCTATTAATTTGCATTTCCAGATCCAAAATATAATTTTAAATGGATGTTTCAGCAGAGGTATAGAAACTTAGAAACTACTTTTTGATAAGCTTGTTGATGGGATTTCAGCTTTTTTTTTTTATTTTACTCTTTGCACTTTGCAACTAGAGTCATGTTGATTCACCACAAGACAGATGTTTCCCTTGATGGAAAACATGATTTAAGAAATTAGCGGAAGGGGCTGGGAGGATGATTACTAAGCCAAATGGCTGAATCTATTAATTTTTCCTTCCCAAATGCCGTGGCTCAGACTAATGTTTTTGAAATGGCCTTGAAGTAGAAATTGAGTGAGTTACTAGTGCAATAAGTAAGCACAGGTTACTGTAGCAGCGAGTTTGAGCCCTTTTTTGCTACTGCGGGAAATAACAGAATATATTTGGGACATTGAAACTGATCCCTCTGCTTTGTCTTTTTACAGAGTTCTAGGACACCACGGAACACAACCACAAACCACTTCTGTATCCAGTACTTAACCCAACTAGGGCTAGCATTTTGAATGTGAGATGATAATGCCCCTTAGTGGAGAAAGCACTTTACTGCAAGCTATTACATTTGCCAAAAGGACAATTCTCTGCTTTAGTATAACTATATTAATGTTAGTCACTCTTAAAGGAGCTCTGGTAGCATAGTGGGGCTGCTAACCTCAAGACTGGCAGCTTGAAACTACCACCTGTTCCATTGGAGAAAGATGAGGCTTTCTGCTCCTGTAAACATTTATAGCCTCGGAAACCCTGTACAGGGTCACTATGAGTCAGAACCAACTCCCCGGGTACTTAACAACAAAGGTAGACTATGGTGTTGTATTTTAGCTCTTGCCCTTTTTGAAAGATGTTGCAAGAGACTTCTTCGTTGTTATTGTTAAGTGCCATCAAGTCGGTGACCCTGTATAGGGTTTCTGAGGTTCAAAATTTTTGTGGGAGTAGAAATTCTCAATTTTTTCACGGCAGAGTGGGTTCGTGGACTCGAACTGCTGACTTGTGGTTCATAGCCCAGTGCTTATTCTACAGAGTGGCTGCACTCCATCTTTAAACACCTTTAAAATTGTTTGTTGGGTTTCTTATTGACTGGGTGTGACATAATAGCTTCACTTGTTAGTACTTTAGGGCATTTTCTCTCAGATTTTAAAAGCTGTCCTTTCCCTGAACAATTTGTTTCTTATTTATATGGTATGCACTGTGACTCTCACAATTGACCGTATTTGCTTCTGTATGTTGACAGGTTGCTATAAAGTGCAAGGCCAGTTTTGTAGCCAATTCTACCAGGGCTGACAGATCTGAACAAATGTTTCTATTTCACATTCTCCTCTCCTCCTAAAAGAAAACAAAAACAAGAACCTTCTACTCCCTTAATATCAATTTTTAAATATAAAATTAAGTTGATTTTCAACAGTTTGACATTTTTCATATTCAATACATAATTCACTTTTAAATAAAGGGTTTGCCTTTCCTTGTTTGGGGAATGCTGTATTCCATTACAAAGATATACTTTAAAAGTCATTTACAAACAGAGAAAAAGGCAAAGATAATTTTTTACATTAACATTCATTAATTTAAATGAAATATTATAAATGGTATAGCCATCATGTCTAAAATTACTTGATGTAGGTACATTATGTCAGAAAAAATTGTTTTAGAATACAATTTTGAAGCAATTATAGAAAAATAGAGCAAAAAAAAAAGTGAGACAAATATAATTATAGTAACCTAGTTTATTTCAGGATGCTATTCCATCTGCAGAAGAGTGTTTAAGTAATATTAATGTTTCTATGTCATGGAATACTATGCATCTAATAAAATGAATGAAGATGTTTTTTATATACTACGATGGTATAATCTTCAAAAAAAATTGTCATAAATGAAGAAAGTATGCAGAACACTATGAGTAATATGGATTTGTTGGCTTTAAAATAGAATAAAGAGATGTACACATGCATATATGTATATATATGTACATATATACATGAATTAGATTTTATATGCAAAATATCTATGGAATATGCAAAAGAAAATTATAACTGTGGTTGCCTGTGAGATGGAGGCTTGAATGACAGGGGAAGAAGTGGAAAAGAAACTTTCCACTATGAACTCTTTTTGTTTTATCTTTTGACCTTTGGATTATGTGAATATATTACCAAATCAATACTATATAAAACTTAAACAAATTCTAGTCTATCACAGTACACATAAAATTCAAAATAGGATGAGAAACCTTCATGCAATGACTATTCCTAAAACAGTAGTTCATTATTTAGTTGAGAGGAAAGTGAAAGCATGGCTCAGACCACATTATAGTGAAAGGTAAGTATAATTCAGGTACAAAATTTTAATTTAAAGACTAAGGAAAAGTTTGCCCTTTTATGAGTGACATTATACATTAATCTGTGAAACAAAGAGACATTTTTAAAATGTTCATTCCTGAAGACTGAGTTTATAAATCAGATAGGGGCATATACATTCCATAAAGTTGTTTTTGTTGTCATTAAATACCATCAAGTCTGTTCTGTTAATACTACAGTTATTCAAATGTATGCACCAACCACTAAAGCCAGTAAGGATGAAATAGAAGAATTTTACCAATTTCTTCAGTCTGAAATTGATCAAACATGCAATCAAGATGTATTGACCATTACCAGTGATTGGAATGCAAAGGTGGGAGCAAAGAGGAAGGATCAGTAGTTGGAAAATATGGCCTTGGTGATAGAAATGGTGCTGGAGATCACATGATAGACTTCTGCAAAATCAATGATTTGTTCACTTCAAATACCTTCTTTAGATAGCATAAGAGACAATTATACACATGGACCTCACCAGATAGAATACATAGAAATCAAATTGACTACATCTGTGGAAAGAGACAATGGAAAAGCTCCATATCATCAGTCAAAACAAGACCAGGGGCAGATTGTGAAACAGACCATCAGTTGCTCATATACAAATTCAAACTGAAGCTGCAGAAAATGAAAACAAGTCCATGAGAGCCATAATATGACCTTGAAAATATCCCATCTGAATTTAGAGATCATCTGGCAAATAGATTTGATACATTAAACACTAAAGACTGAAGACCAGAAGAGTTGTGGGATGACATCAAGAACACCATACAGGTAGAAAGCAAGAAGTCATTAAGAAGACAAGAAAGAAGGAAAAGGTCAAAATGGATGTCAGAAGAGACACTGAAATTTGCTTTCCAGTGTAGAGATGCTAAAGCAAATGGAAGAAATGAGGAGGTACAATAACTGAACAGAAAATGTCAAAGATCAATTTGAGAAGATAAAGCCAAATATGACAACAAAATGTCCAAAGATCTGAAATCAGAAAACCACAAAGGAAGAACACGCTTAGTGTTTCTCAAGCTGGGGGAACTGAGGAAAAAATTGAAGGCTTGACTTTCGTTATTGAAGGATTCTCTGGCAAATTATTGAATGATGCAGAAAGCGTCAAAAGAAGATGGAAGGAACACACAGAGTCACTGTACAAAAAGGAAATGGTTGATAGTCAACCGTTTGAAGAGGTAGCATATGATCAAGAGCCAATGATACTGAAGTAAGAAGTCCAAGGTGCATTGAAGGAATTGGCAAAGAACAAGGCACTAGGAATTGATGGAATAAAAATTGAAATCTTTCAAGAAAGTAAGGCGGCACAGGAAGTACTCACTCATCTCTGCCAAGAAATTTGGAAGACAACTATCTGGCCAACTGATTGGAAGAGATCCATATTTGTGCCCATTCCAAAAAGAGGTGACCCAGCAGAATGCGGAAATCATTGGACAATTTCTTTGATATTCTATACAAGTAAAGTTTTACTAAAAGTAAAATAGAAATGGCCACAAGCATATGTTGACATAGAACTTCCAGAGGTTCAAGCTGTATTCCGAAGAGGCCATGGAACAAGGAATATCATTGCTGATGTCCTTGCTTGATGATCTTGGCTGAAAGCAGAGAATATCAGAAAGATGTTTACCTGTGCTTTATTGACTATGCAAAGGCTTTTGATTGTTTGGATCGTGACAAGCTATGGACAACATTGCAAAATATGAGTATTCCTGAACACTTAATTGTGCTCATTAGGAATCTGTACATGTACCAAGAGGCAGTTGTTCAAACAGAACATGGGAACGCTGAATGGTTTAAAATTAAGAAAGGTGTGCGACATGGTTGTATTCTTTCACCATACTTATTCAACCTGTATATTGGGCAGATAATCCAAGAAGCTGGGTAGTATTAAGAAAACCATGGCATCAAGATTGGAGGAAGACTTATTAACAATCTGTGATACGCAGATGATATAACCTTGCTTGCTGAAAGTGAAGAAGACTTAAAATATTTACTGATGAAGATGAAAGAGCACAGCCTTTGGTATGGATTGCTTCTCAATGTAAAGAAAACAACAATCCTTACAACTGGACCAATAAACAACATTCTTATCAATAGAGAAAAGATTGAAGTTGTCAAGGACTTCATTCTTCTCGTATCAACTGTCAACACTCATGAAAGAAGTAGTCAAGAAATTAAATGACGTATTGCATTAGGCAAATCTGCTGCACAAGACCTTTTTAAAGTGTTGAGGAGCAAAGATGTCAACTTGAAGACTAAGGTGTGCCTGACCCAAGCCATGGTATTTTCAATAACCTCATATGTATGTGAAAGCATATGAGTGAATAAGGAAGATCATAGAAGGATTGATGCTTTTGAGTTATGGTGTTGGAGGAGAATATTGAATGTGCCATGGGCTGCCAATAGAACAAACAGATCTGTGTTGGAAGAAGTGCACTCAGAGTGCTCCTTGGAGGCCGGGATGGCCAAACTGCATCTCTCATACTTTGGACATATTGTCAGGAGGGACCAGTCGCTGGAGAAGGATATCATGTTTGGTAAGGTGGAGGGTCAGAGAAAAAGAGGAAGATCCCCAGTGAGTTGGATTGACAAAGTGGCAGCATCAATGGGCTCTAATGTGACAACAATAGTGAGGTTGGCCCAGGATTGGGCAGTGTTTTGTTCTGCTGTGCATAAGGTCGCTATGAGTCGGTACTGGCTCGATGGTACCTAACAACAATAGTATGTTCTTACTAGTAGTGATCCTCTACAGGGTTTCCAAGGCTGTAAATCTTTACAGTCCTGGTGTGGGGCTGTAGGATAAGCACTGGACTGCAAGGTCACTTTGAACTATAAGGTTTGGACCACAAGGTCAGCAGTTCAAACTTACAACCCCCTCCTTGGAAACCCTAAGCAGGGACGCTATGAGTCAGAACCAAAAACTCTATGTCACTTAACAACAGCAACAAATCTTTGCAGGGAAAAAAAAAAAGCCTCATCTTTCTACCATTAAGTGACTGGTGGGCTTGAACTGCAGACCGTCTGATTAGCAGTCCAGTGCTTATCCTACAGTGTCAACAATACTCCCATACAGTAAAGTAGAGAGAACATGAATTTGTAACCAAAAACACAAAAGTCTGGCTATTTACTGCTGGTTTAAATTTGTGGGAATTACTTAGTCTCTTTAAATTTCCTTTTCCTCAGTTGTGTATGACAATATTACCTACTTTTAAGGTTCTTAACAGGAATAAATGAGATCACTGTGTGCAAAGTTAACATATAGCATGGAGTGTAGAATAGACACTCAAGAAAAGGCTGATGGTTT
Source organism: Chrysochloris asiatica (assembly GCF_000296735.1). Classification (NCBI taxonomy): domain Eukaryota; kingdom Metazoa; phylum Chordata; class Mammalia; order Afrosoricida; family Chrysochloridae; genus Chrysochloris; species Chrysochloris asiatica. Next base: position 31,088,450 of record NW_006408534.1, read on the forward strand.
TCAGTATTTTATAGGTCCCCGTGAGTCTGATCCAAATGGACTAGCAACAGCAACCAACATTGTGTTGGTCATACGATAACAGTAATTTCATTTAAATAGCAAACTGAATGGAAGCAGGAGAATGAATGAAATAATCTTTTCAGTCTCTTTTGGATTTCACTCTTAGGACCTTCTCTCAGTTCTTACCTGTTACAGAACTCTCCCTGCTGGCCTACCTGCTTAAAAATGGAAGGCACAGCTACTGTTTAAAATTCACTGAGGCTACTCAGCTTTAAGCATTCTCACTGGGCAGATATTTTGATTAAAGGACTCTACACAGAATCCAGTGTTGTTCCATGGAGAGATGTTATTTTGCCACGCCTGTCTCTGATTGGATCTTTCACAGCCCAGTCTCAGAACTGATTGGCAGGGCCAGCCTCCTCTCACATGCTTCTCTTGTGAAAATGGGTCACTGGCTATCTGAAGCTGGCAGGAAGGGGCAGGCTGTTCTTCAGAACTGTGCTGCCTATGCTCAGAAGTTATTTTGTACATCACTGAGGTCATCATTTGCTTTTCTGATGATTCGAGTTATCTTTCTTTAAACTTTCAAGCTTAGCTTGGAATTCCTGTCTGTTTTTCATATGCCTGAAGGTTGTTGTTGTTGTTGTTGTTGAGTGCCATCGAGTCGGGTCCGACCCATAGCAACCCTGTACAGGGTTTCCGAGGGTGTAAATCTTTACGGGAGTAGAAAGCCTCATCTTTCTCCCGCGGAGCGGCTGGTAGTTTCGAACCGCTGACCTTAAGGTTCGCAGTCCGATTTGTAACCACTACGCTACCAGAGCTCCTTACATTTTAATTAAATTAGATGTGCAGGGAGTGAAACAGTGTTCTTCCTTCCTCCTGCTCCCTATTCCTCTCTCTTGCTTCCTTTACTTTTTCTCTTATTCTAAGTGTATGCGTAAGACTCAGGCAAGAGGCGCTTAATATACAGATTTTGGCATTCATGCTTTAACCATTCGTTGGTTTATTTAGTCAGAAAACACATATCCAAACCAAGTTTTGTATCGGTTCAAACATAAGTAAGTCTCATTTCCTGCCCTCGGTGCATTCACCTTCTTGAAGGCAGGGACCACAGATATGCAAGGGTTACTCGATGTGATAAAATGTTGAGAAAAGACTGGAGGTCTATGGGGGAAGTGCCCCTGCGTAACTGGGAATTCCCCCTGCATAACTAGGGCAGGCACCACAGCAGGCCCACCTGTGATGAATGTTAGGTGTGCCTGACAGGAAATTACTTTCAGAGCAGGTTTAAAAAGCCACACAAGAAAACCGGCCACACTACACTCTGTCATAATCAGGAGACCGGGATCTGCCAACAAATCTTAAAAGCTAAGCCAGTGATTGCTGTTTCTCCCAAGATCCCTCACCTCTACCCAAACCAGCCAGTGTATGTGATCTGGGAAGATCTGAGAGCAAATGTCTATGAGTCTCCTCTTCCCATAGCTCTCAAGCTTCACCTACAGGCAAACACTACCAAGAGCCAGCCCCTCCTTTTTCATTCGTTGGAGAGCCATCTTCTGCTCAGAATCTTCCCAGCCAAGATTAGACATCTCCTCTTTTGCACCGTTTGCCCTAAACACTTTGAGTTTATCCTGGTGAACAGTCCTGTCATTAGAACATTCCCTCTTACACAATTTTCTTTAAATCTGTATTTTTGCCCCTCTGGATTGCTCTTCTGAAGTCCTGGTGTGGTGCTCTAGGATAAGCACTCGATCACAAGGTTGGTTTGAACTGCCAACCTTGAAACTGCAAGGTTGGGGGTTCAAACTCACCAGCCACTCAGAAACCCTATACTGGATTGCTGTGAGTTGCAACCGACTCAGAGGCACTTAACAGCAACAACAGATTTCTCTTCCAGTTTGCAGGAGTTATTCTTTGTTTAACTCTAGTGACTTAAATTCAATAGTCACAGTGGCTAAAGGAGCGTTGGTGGTGTAGTGGGTTAACCTTGAAGCAGCTAACCACAGGGTCAGCAGTTCGAATCCATCGGCTGTTCATTGGGAGAAAGATGAGAATTTCTGCTTCCATAAAGATTTACATCGTCAGAAACCCTATTGTTGCTGCTGTATGGTAGTACTAGTCTCTTCCTTCTTAGAATCCTAATGTACTCTGTATCTCTTCCATGTCATTGTGGTTATGTGCCGCCGAGTCAGTTCTGACTCATATCGACCCTGTATAGTCCTTGGAAACACTACAAAAGGTTGCTGTGAATCGGAACCTACTCGACAGCACTTGACCTCAACAATGTAGAAGAGATACAGAGTACATTAGGATTCTAAGAAGGAGGAGACCAGTGCTACCACAAAGGATAAGTAATTTGGATGAGGGTGACGAATCAATTGACTATGAGGTGGTTGTAGGTAGACACCTGAGTGGAGGCAACAGATTTTGCCAACTGAACAGAATTTGTGGTTGTGTTTATATTTTCTAGAAAATAAGTAATGAGTAATGTGTTACTTATTACAATTAAATGCTTCCATTCCTGGGCAATTTATGTAAACTCTAAAAGCCTTGGGATCTGTATTAACAACATTATTTAGTTATCTCATAATTTTTTTTTTGAAAATGCCAGTAGATAAAGCTTTGTTGTTCATAGATTATTCCCAAGTTGATGCCTTCATGTTATACTTCTACTATTAGTATGATTATAGTGAGACCTGAATAAGGCTCCTAGGGCTGGGGAAGATATTCAGTTACCTCTCCAATTCCATGGGAACTAGTCTGAATTAAAGAAAAATGTAATATTAGACTTTTGGTAGCCTAAACCAGGCTGACTAATATATTCAATAAAAAGCAAGATCCAAAGTGCATTAAAAAGGTAAAATTTTGTAATTACTTATAATTAGCATATCAGTACATTTCATGATGTTTAATGCTTCAAAAGTACACAAGGGCTTAAAAGCAATTTCTCTTTAGTAGTTTACACATGCCACCTAATTTCTGAATGGCTACATTTTAACAGATAAACTTCAGTGTGTTCCTTGATCCAGGCAGTGACCAACTTTGTCTTAACACTGGAAAGCTATGACTGTCATCATCTGCCCTTCCTAAGTAACATGAAATCCAGAGGGTTTCAGGCAACAAGGCCACTTGATGCTTTGCAGCAGCATTATTAGTATGCAGGTCTGTTTCTGAAACCCAAGTTGTACCTCATTTCTAATTAACTTTGCTTACGGTTTGGCATTCAGTTTCTCAACTACATATTTGGGGATTGTTTAAACCCCAGATGGTTGGAACAGGAAGAAGTTGCCCAAATCATCAAGCTCAATCCTATTAAGAAAAGTCTCAAAGCAGGCAATGACTTTGCAAGGTCCCATAGCAAGTAAGTGACTAAGTGAGAATAGGGCACAGAGCCTATGGCTCCCTGTCCAGACAGTGGCATGGCAGGTCCCTCGTATCTTCTGTGTCCTTCAGACCCAGGCTTGCACAGTAGCCTTCTGACCCACCTAAAGATCCAAACTACATGTCTGCTCAGGAGTATCACTGATCTCTGCTTTCTGGTTTGAAATTTTTTTATGTAACTAGTCCTTAGCCAATTCCTGCTTTCCTCCTCCTCTACAAATCCCCAAAACACACCTTCTATTTTATAGTTTTCTGCTGCCCCTCGTTAGAACCATGCTTATTAACCATGCATTTCTCCTCTACTCTTATCCATAGAGTCTTCCTATTACTTTCTTAAGGACTAGTTCGTTTTCTACATCTTCCAAGAAGCCTTGTTTGGCATCTTCAATGATTTGCTCTTAAAAATGTTTGCGCAATACCATACAGTTCAGTGTTCACACTGTGTAAGAGTTGTATGGTTGTGATTCTGCAATACCACCCTTCTGCCCTGATCAGAGGCCACAGACCATGTCTTAAGCCACTTTCTATATCTGAAAACCAAGTCTCAATGATGCTGGAATATCAGACAAGTAGATAAGATAGTGACTAATAGTGGACATTTTTTAGATCTGATTCCCAAATCCCAATTCTACCAGTAATTAGTCAAGTGACTTTCAGCAAGTTACTCAACCTGCTTCAGTGTCCTCATTTGTTAATGGGAAGGGATAATACTCCTTATCTCCAGGGGTTGATTTGTGGAATGAATGTGAAAATGTATGTGAGGTATTTAGCACAATTCTGAGCACAACAGAGTATATGCCTGCAGCATGGATACTATCATAATTAGTGTTGTTTAGCTCACTCAGCAAACAATACATACTCAATTTCACATTTTGCTGACTGTAAACTAATATATATTGGCAGTGTTCTCTGTCTGCCAAAATTATTCAGTAACATCTTGGGTTGCCACAGTAGAGATAGAGTCTAAATAAAGGAAGAAAGACTCCTACACATTGGGGTCCTGGAGAGGGTTCTGGGTACTAGTCACTTGTATATTCTTTGCCCCATGAGACTACATCTGTGAGACTTTGGCCAAGATAATAGGATGACCTGAGAAGATCTTAGAGTGTGTCTTCTTTCATGCTATATGGAGAAAAAGACTTGATGTTTTGTTTAAAGAGAAGCAGTTACAGGAGAGTCATGGGAATTGTCTTCGTATATTCATGATGGAGTTTCTACTGTGTGTCTAACTCTATTCTAGGAGTTGGAGCGTGATATGTCAGGTGGTGATGTATATTAAAAAGAAAAATAAAGACAGTGATTCAAGCTAGACGCAGTACTATTTTGGACAGATTCCGTTGAAGAGTAAAATATGGACACAGACCTGTAGAAAGTCATACAGATGTATTTGGAAAAAACATTCCAGGTACAGGACTGGTCGATGACTTAAGTTTAAGTGATAAATTCAAGAAAAATGAAAAGACTGGGGTGGCTGACATAGAATAAAGGGAGGGGAGGGGACAGGGAGTTGTGGGAGATGGACTCACTTAGGATAGCATCACATAGGGTCTTGTTGAACTTGATAAGGACCTTGGACTTTGCACTAAATGCAGTGGGAGGTCATTGAAGGGATATAAGCAGAGGAGTGATGTGACCCAACTTTTAAAGCATCACTCCACATGCCAAGTGAGGGATTCATTGGGGATGGGCAGGCCAAAATGGAACCAGAAAATCTGTTTAGGATGTTGTTGTTGTTGTTAAGTGCTGTTGAATCGATTCTGACCCATAGCAATCCTGTAGGGGGTTTCCAAGGAGCAGCTGGTGAGCTTGAACCACGGACCTTGCAGTTTAAACAACTTTGCAGTCTGATGCATTAGCCCACAGCGCCACATACAGTATAATACACTGAGTAGGTGATGATGGTGGTTTGTGGTTTGGTCTGAAGGATGGAGGGTGTAAAAAATGGGTGAATTCAATATAGCCTAAAAGAAGAGCTGCTGGGATACTTTAGCTGGATAACAAGATGACAACCTGTAATGTAATGAGATGGGGAAGACTGTGGATGGAATCGATTTTGAGAAAGGAAACCAGTGCTTCAATTTTGTACATTTTTGAGGTATCTATTAGAAGTCATGTTATCAGTTGGCTAGATGAATTTGGATTTCAAAGGTGAAGAGTAAAGTGGCAGCTGTAAATGATAGAATACATATTGTACCTAAAACAACAGCAAACCCACTGCCATTGAGTCCATTCTGACTCATAGGGACCCTGTATTGGGTTTCCAAAACTAAAATCTTTATAGGAACAGAAAGACTCATTTTTCTCCCAGGAAGAGACTGCTGGGTTTGAACTGCTGACTCTGTGGTTAACAGTCCACTGTTTATCCTACAGTGCCACCAGAGTTCCTGTGCGTGCTATAGATAAATAGATAGCTGTCGTTAAGTTCATGTCACAATGACTCATATAAACAAAATAAAACCCTGCCTGGTCCTACATCATCGTTACTTTTGCCAGCACATCTGGGTCCATATTTCTGACTAGTGTGCCAATCTATCTCACCAAGGGTCTCCTCTTCCTCATTGGCCCTGTATTTCACCAAACATGATGCCTTCCTCCAGTGATTGATCCCTCCTGATGTTGTGTCTAAAGGAAAAGAATTGAACGATCTACTGTTGAGATCCACAGGTGTTCATTAGCTAATTTCAGAAATAGATCACCAAGCCTTTCTTCCTAGTCTTTCTTAGTCTGAGAGGTCCACAAAAATCTGACTACCATGGGTGACCTTGCTGATATTTAAAATACTGGTGCCAGTTTCTAACATCATAACTGCAAACAAGTTAACCACAGCTCAACAAACTGTGCTGGATAGATGCTTTGGGTGGGAGAGTCCTCACAGAGAGTCATAGTTTATATAGACGAAAGAGACACTCATGCCAGGAGGACTAGTGGGTGGAATAACAATAATAACAAAGGTTATGAAAATTAGCATGTATGTGTCTGGATGTCTTTATATGTGCTCTCATTATCCCTAAAAACAACCCTCATGTTATCTATTGGAATCTGTATTACACCATCTCTATGGTATATATTAAGGAGCTCTGGTGCATCGTGGTTACGAATTGGACTGCGAGCCACAAGGTCAGCAGTTCGAAACTACCAGCTGCTCCGTGGGAGAAAGATGAGGCTTACTGCTCTCGTAAAGATTTACAGCCTCGGAAACCCTGTACAGGGTCGCTATGAGTCACAACCGACTCCAGGCACATAACAACAACAACAACATGGTATATATTGGAATCTGTATTGAAATTGGTGAAATTTGGACTCAGAGATTAAGTAAATGTTGTTGTTAAGTGCATTGATTTGCTGAGGGCAGCAAGTAAATGGTTGAAAAAGGGATTTAAGCACAGATCTTTTGCACTCCAATGTTTATGTTATTGCTATTACAGTGAACATCAGGATCCAGATAACAGCTCAGTTTCATATGTTCAATGAAGTGACCTATCTTCCATCTTTGAAAACTACAATTTAGCAGGAAATTTCTGCCAGCGTACTCACCCCCACCCCCACCCTCATCAAGTTGAGCCTGTCTTGCAGCTCAGACATTGTATCTGCCAGGCTAAATCATACACATGGTACTGCCCTTCCCAGTGTGTAAGACACATTCACAGCATACAAGGAAAAATGTTAGAGGGCAACAGGAAGATGGAGTTAAAGTTCTGTTCTAATCACTGGTTGCAGTGTAAATAAAGACATTACCAATAGGCTCTGTTGATTTCCTTTCCTAGTTCCTGAAGTAAAATGGCATGCCTTATTCTAAAGACTGGCTGGAGAAGGGATGATACAGGCATTTATTCAACACTGACTGTGTGGCCCTTTCACAGCTAAATATAAGGTTTGAGGGGTGAAGCGATTTAAACTTTGACTTCCCAGACCTCAAAGCTCATGCTATTGAACTGCACTGTTTGAGAAGGAAAGGAGAGAACAGGTTGGGATGCAGAGAGCCCATTTGTGCTTTTATTTCCCTGACATGCAGTTCCAAGGACCGCCAGCAGAGGAGACCATGCACCCGGTTTTCCATATCATACTGCCTGAAGCCATGTTGAATGAGCAAATGTCTGCAGCGGACTCTGCGAGATCTAAATGTCTCCTTGGCAGGAAATCCTCGAGCAGCACTGCGGGGTTGTGCAAACAGCCTTACAATGTTCGCTTGTGTGTGTGCACTCGGCTTCGCCCGCGTCGCCCACAATGCTCTGTTTTCTTTGGATAATGGGGCTCTGTGGACTCATGCGCCTTGTCATGCAAAGGGAGTGACCTGTGTTTGTCATAAATGGACTCTTGTATGATTAATAGCCTTGTGAATGAGCCCACGGCAGCCGTTCAGCACTCGGCTTCACCTCTTCACGGAGGCGGTGGTCTGAATCGGCTTTCTTCTCTAGCTCCAAAGCAACAGTACAGAATTTATTGCTAAAAGGGAAATGACTTATTTGCCTTGTGGTTGCAGTTTTTAAAAAGCAAGACAGGGGGCGCGGACAGCTAGTATTTGTTGGTGTGGATCTGCTGCACACTAGGAACTGTGCTTACATGATCTTATTTATTTGATAACACCGCTGTGGGTTAATGTATCAGACTGCAGAGACGTTTGAACTGCAAGGTCGGCGGTTCAAGCTTAACAGCTTCTGCTCGGAAACCTTATACAGGCTCACTATGGGTCGGAACCAGCTCAACGGCACTTAACAACAGCAACAACAACCAAGAACATATTATGGTTTGCATTTTACATATGAGGAAAACTCAGATTCAAAAGAGTGGAATGACTTACCCAAGGTCCGTGTGTCTCCAAAGTTCATGCTTTTAAACGATTCCTTTCCTTTTTAAAACTGGCTTAGTCTATGGCAGGAATCCTGGTGTGATGCTGTAGCATAAGCACTAGACTGCTAAACTGCAAGGGCAATGGTTCAAACCCACCAGCTGCTCCTCAGAAACCCTATACAGGTGTCAGAACCAACTCAACTACATTTCACAACAGCAAGTCTATGGCAAAAAGCCCAGGGGGCATAGTGGATTCATTGATGGACTGCTAGCTGCAAGGTCAGTGATTCCAACCTACCAGCAGCTCAATGAGAGAAAGATGAGACTTTCTGCTTTCATAAACTCCAAAAAACAGTTCTTCGCTGTCCTATGGGGTCACTGTGGGTCAGAATTCACTTGACTGTAGTGTTTTTGTTTTTGTTGTGGGGGAGATGGTTTAGTGTATGTCTCACACACCTTGAACTCCCTTCTTTATTCTACCTGTAAACTAGACTCTTGGTGTGGCTCTGTAGGATCAGCACTGGACTGTACACCACAAGGTCTACTGTTCTAACCCACCAACTGCTCCTCAGAAACCCTACACAGGGTCACCGTTAGTCGGAACTGACTTGACAGCACTTAACACTAACAACCTGTAAAATGAATGTGTGCTTTAAAATAGATGAGAGATTTCCTTCCCTGGGCTTTAGTGTGTATTGAAGTTACATGCCAAAAAAATTGATACTGTGCTGTGGGTTAGGTGCTGTGGGTTACATGCAAAGTTGGTTTGAATAGCAAGATTGATGGTTCAAACTCACCAGCTGCTCCTTGGAAACCGTGTATACAGGGTCACTAAGGAACTTACCAACAACAATAAGACAAATGTTTCTATCTGCTTGACTTTATTTTTTAGCATCACAGACTACTTTGAGACTCTAATTAAAAATAGGGCTGCTGAGAAAATACACACGTATTTTTCTGTCAGCTATTTTTTTTTTCAGTGTCTGCTAGTTTTTGTTGTTGTTTTTTTTAAATGTTTTATTGTGAATTATGTGATAGTTTACATGGGAGAACATTGGTTTTACATTCATTCTATCGTATATTGTCTCATTGCCATGGTTACAATCCCCTCCATGCAATCTTTCCCCCATGCCCCCCAGGTCTTCAGCACACAGTCGCTCTCCCTCTCTGGATCTGTCAGCTATTTTAAAACACACATTTCACTTTACAGGTTGTTTTAATTAGAGTCTCAAAGTAGTCTGTGATCCTATAAAATAAAGTCAAGCAGATACAGATATTTACCTTGTTGTTGTTAAGTGCCATCAAGTCGGTTCCAACCCATAGCAACCTTGTATAGGGTTTCTGAGGAGCGGCTGGTGAGCTTGAACCACCGATCTTGCAGTTCAAATGACTTTGCAGACTGGTGCATTAACCCACAGCGCCACTTATTTTCTCGGATCCTTTGTTACCAGTGATTATTTTTTCTGTTCAGTTGGTTTGTAGTTGATAGCTTTGTTGTTGTTATTATGCAGTGACTACTGATTGAGCACTTACACACCAGTCCTTTTCAGTGGACCTTTACGATGAGTGCTATGTATTGGGTATATTGGAAATATGCTTCATGCTTGAATAGGGAAGATCTGGGGTAGTCGTTGGGGTGGATTACAAAATGGATACTAAAGATGAATTTCTAAATAATGGATATGAATTAGACAGCCCTTGGAAGAATTTACAGCAACAAGGGTTGTTACTTCTGCTTGGGGATTGGGAGGCTTTTTGATTTAGGCCTTGAAAGATAGAAGCTCCATAGACAAAGACAGAAGGTCCAGATACAGGAAAGAGTGTAAACAGAAAAGCATCAGCATAAACAAGGCAGATCCCTTGGCACCCTGTAAATATTCTGGTGTGACAAAAGTATAATGTTTAGAAGAGTTTCACCAGCAGGTGTTGAAACCAGTGAAAGGCCAGGAGGCCAGGTTTAATAGCTTTTAATAACTACATGAAAAAAATGGACTCACCTTTTTGGACAGCCAGCTTGGTCAGCATTTATACTGAAACGTGCCTTCGTTCTAACCCCGATAACTCCACCATAGTAACCTGCTCCCTGAGTCTGTCTTAGGAAGCAGTTCCCAGGCACAGACTACCTGCTAGCAACCTGCAAACTCACCTCACCACTTTTCTTGTCTTAGGTTGATAGGCTTTGCACCTAGCCTAGGATTCAAGCCAGATATTTTATTTTAAACCCTTGGTTTTGTTTTCAATGAAGAGTACATTAAAATCAAGACAGTTGTTCTGTTCAGGAACTGAAGGCAAAGGCAGAGCTACTCCTATCTCTGAGGCAGGATTGAGTGGGCTTCTCTGTACTTAGGACGTTGGGATGCTTTGAGACTTAATGGAGCATGCCAACCTCCCATGACCTCAAATTCTTTAGGTTTCTAGCATGTGAAATGACTTTTGTTGGTCTTTTTGGTACGTGAATAATTTTGGAGCCTCCTACTCCTCAAAATAAATTTGACTTTGGAACTATTTCCTTAATGTTCTGGTATGTGAACCCCAAAGCCTCCTCTGATACACAGGTGGGCCCCAGTTCAAGAAAATCAGCTTCTCAAAATCTAGACTTACAAATCAAGTCAGTTCTGTACACGACCTGTTTGAATAGTTGGGGATATTTGGTGGCGCTGTAGGGTTATCACTGGGTTACTACTAACAAGGTTGGCAGTTAAAACCTACTAGCCGCTCCTTGGAAACCCTATACAGGGTCACTGGAGTCAGAACCTTGAACCGGAAGGCTACATTTTATCATCTGACAGAGAATCATGGAGACACAGAAGTGGAAAACTGCATCATAGATATGTAATACAGCTGCCCATAGAGTGAAAGTTAGAGGAAAGGAGAAAGGTGTTTTTTTTTGTTATATATTTGAGTTGTATTAAAAGGTAACAGAAGTGAAAGAGATTGAATTCACCAGCATTTGTTTTACATACAACATTTCCTGAAACCTATTCAAAGACTAGGGAACCCTGGTAGCTTAGTGTTTGAAGCATTGAACTATTAACTGAAAGCTTGGTGGTTCAAACCCTCCAGAGGCACTGGGGGAGAAAAATAAAGTTGTCTGCTTCCATAAAGATTTACAGTCTCCGAAACCCTATGGAGCAGGGTCTGTTTTACTCTGTCCTGTGCGGTCACTATGAGTTCGATCACTCACTGTCAATGGGATTGAGGTGGGATTGAGAGACTAGTGAGAGATGGGAGAACCCCAGAGAATCAGGTATGAAGTTGGTGTGAGGAGAGCAGAGTGAAGGTAGAGACTAGAGGTCGCAGGGAGAGATTGTGCCAAGGAACCTAGGATAGTAAAGAGGAATGGAGCTAAGGGAGATCAGGTAAATTGAACTGATTAAGTTTGGTGAGAGATTAGATAAGGGGACACAGAGATAGCGGAAGAGCATAGATGCTATGCCAGTTTCTGGCATATATGATCAGATGGATAGTGACATCTTTTCCTGAAATAGGAAGGAGGAAGATGTTTGGGGAGGACAAAATTGTTACACTTATGGAAAATTCAGTTAGATATAGAGTCCTGTTGTCGAGGAGGGAGGTCCAGTTGGGGACTAGAAGATGAGATGCACCTGGGTAAAAATTAGAGAACAGAGAATCTTACCAAGGAAGGTGAGTAAAGACGGAAAGAAAGAACCTTGGAGGCCAGCTTTTAAAGGCCAAATAGAGAAAGCAAAAACTTAAGAACATTCAGAGATGAGTGAAGAGCAAGGAGACTGAGGCCCTTGGTGTCTAAAGGGAGAGGGTGGGGCAGCAAGCCACCTCTGCAGCATGATGCTCTGAGGACTAGGAGATGGACTGGTCATTTAAATACCTGATAAGGGATTAGGGGGAGAGGAAGTTTGTAATTGCAAGAGTTGTCAGTCTGCTTAATTCACATCAGAGTCCCTGGCTGCTAACCAGAAGGCCACCTGGAGGCACTTTGGAAGAAAGACCTGGCGATCTACTGCTATAAAATTAGCTGATGAAAACCCTAGGGATCGCAGTTCTATTATGACACACATGGAGTTGTCATGAGTCAGAATTCACTTGATGGCAACAGTTGTTTTGTTTTCTGCTTTTTTAATTCAAATCCCTGGCTGTCAGAACACCCCCAAATTTAGGGAACTTTTAGGTGTTCCCTTTCATTTTATAAGCTGTGAGGTTGAAGCTGTTCAAGGGAAATGAAGTAATTAACCCAACATTTCCCTGGGCTGCTTGATCTGCATGGACTCACCTTCCCTGAGAATAGTCAGACCTGGCCTGGGTAGGCTGAGGTTGTCAGCCCACCTTCCAGGTAGGGGGCAGACTTCTCAAGCAGTTTCCTAGTAGCTGTGTTCTTGATTTCACAAGTGAAAGGGAACAAATTGGCAGGTGACTTTTCTGCAGCGGGCTGGGTCCAAAGCTCAGCCCTAGTTTGAATGCTTCCGTATTCAACTAGCTTTTGAAACTGGGGAACACATTGACTTTCATCCCCTAAAATGTATCTAATTTTTGCCCTTTATTTCTGGGAGACTTTTTTTTTTTGTTGTTGCGGTAATATTGATGTTTATGGGGAAATTAACTATGATGAGGTAATAGTCTGTTTTAGAAAACTGAACTCAGATATTGAAAGGGCTATTTTAAACCTGCACTTAATTGTTCAATTCCATAATGGCCTCTTGGCTTTTTTTTTGAGAATTCCCATGGATTACCTTACAACTGGACTCTAGCACCATGCATTCCATGGGGGATGCCAAACCCTTTTGAGGGGCATCATGGTATGAATGATGGATGAGAATATTCCAGGCGTTTTCTCATTTGAGTGCCATTACTTGTGGTGTTAAAACGTTCTGAAAACACATTTTAGCCATTAACTCATTTTTATTGTCAGATGAAAGTGCTTAATAGACTCACCCCACATCAGTTTTCATCCTTCATCTTGGAATGAAATCATCTGTTTTGGAATCTTGGCTACACATTCAGCAACGGAACACAAAACCTCATGACTTCATTGTAAAGTGGCAGATGGGGAATGGACATGTGGCCCAGCCCAACTCTCTAAAATTGGTTTAGCAGATTCAGGCTTTTATTTCCCACTAAGTAAAACAACTGTTTGTATTGCATTAGGGACTTGGGTGGCACAAGTGATTTGCCTTGGATTACTAACCTAAAGGTTTTCGATTCAAACCCATCCAACGGCACTGTAGAAGAAAGGTCTGGCAATTTGCTTACTTAATGATTGCAGCCAAAAAACTCTATCGAGCACTTCTACTCTGTAATACATGGGGTTGCCATGAGCTGAAAGCAACTCAAAGGCAATTTTGTTTTCATTGTTTTAGAAGTGTCCCTTTACTTTAGTTGAGAAGTGTTTTTAAAAGCCAACCATTTTGTATCTGATATATTGTATATATATTCTGATGTGGTGCTATAAGAGAAGCATTCAACCTCAAGGTCAATTTGAATAGCAAAGTCCATGGTTTAAAGTTACCAGCCGCTCCTCGGAAACCCTATGTAAGGTTGCTATGAGTTGGAATCCACTCGATGGTACTTTTCAACAACAACAACATATTATAGGGGGATGGCAAACTGGAATCTGGTGGTTTATCTTGTTTATGGTTCACAGCAATCAAGCAGTGTAGATGTTGTAGAGGGTTTTCTGGTGACCACAAGAAAGTATCTCTGAACCTTGTGATTACTAGACATGCCAGGCCTGATCCCTCCCTCTAAAGACAGCTTTCTGATGTTGATTGACAGTCTGTGGGAGACAAACTAGTGGCACCGCAGGCTTTGCAGTGCAGTGTGGGACGTCTCCTCATCTCTAGTGTTATTGGCAGAGGTTGCCATCCTGGCTTCCTATCATGATTTCTCCAACTCTGAACTTCACTGGTTAAGTTGAAAGGTAGATTTTAATACTCATTGTTGCTGTTCATTGTCATTGAATTGGTTCCGACTCACAGCGACCCTATATAGGGTTTCTGAGGAGCAGCTGGTGGGTTTAAACCACCAACCTTGTGGTTAACAGTCCAGTGCTTACCCTACAGTACCACACCAGGACCCCAATTTTTTGGTTTTTTTTTTAATATCTCTTCTAAATTATATCCATTCTCCAGAAAGATTTCTAAAGCCAGAGCTTGTTTCCTTTCCTCCATTCTACTGGGGAGCTTTGGAGACATCACTGCAATTAGAAAGCCAAACTTAACAGTAAAAGGAACGCAGGCAGCGAGGTACTGGTGAAGGCATCAGCCCAGACAGGAAACCTCATTCAAGTGTGCTCCCATACCTGGACAGGCCACTGACTAGGACATCCATTCCTAGACTTTTAGAGTTCCTGAACCAAACCTACACTACCAGAGATAGCAGTTTGAAACTACAAGGTATTCCATGAGAGAAAGATGAGGCTTTCTGCTCCCGTAAAGATTTACAGCCTCGGAAACTCTGCACAGGGTTGCTATGAGTCAGAACCAACTCCACGGCACACCATTACCACCACCAAACCAAACCTGGTATGGCGCTGTAGGATAAGTGGTTCAAACTCACCAGCTGCTTCTTGGAAACCCTGTACAGGGTCGCTTTGAGTTGGAACTGACTCAATGGCACTTAACAACAACAAAGCAAACCAAATCCACTGCCATCATGTTGATTCTGATGCATAGCAACCTTATATAGGATTTCCCAGGCTGTAAATCTGTATGGGAACAGGAAGTCTCACGTCTCTCCTGAGGAGAGGCTGGTGAGTTTGAATTGCTAACCTTGGTGTTAGCAGTCCACTGCCTATCTTGCAGTGTCATAAAGACTCCTAATTTCACAATCAACATTGGGGATGTGGGACTCAACGATCCACCTCATTTTGAAAATAAAATTATCAAAATGTTTTTGAGTCACTTTAGCTTTCTGAAACACTTAGGACAACAGTCTCTATTTTCCTCATTTTGCTTTGGGTCACTGATGCTCGGGAACCACTGGACAGAACAACCATCTCCAGGGTTTCTCTTCTGGTGCTTACTTTGTGCCAGTCCCTGTGCCAAGTGCTAGGATTGAAAGAAGGTGTTGAACAGCCCTGCCCAAGAAGACCTTGCACTCAGAGAGATGTTTCAGAAAGCATGTAATTTACAATGCAGTCCGATGTGTGTTAGGTGAGCACAGAGAAGCACCTTGTTCAAGGGAGTGGATTTTGTTTTGTTCAGGTGGAAATGCAGGAAGGATTGAGGGATTTCCTTCTGGAAGCCCTAACTTACAAACTAACAGCAAGGTAGATCTGGGGGGCAAAGTGGAGGGTTGAGGCAGGAGGCAGTTGTTAAGGATTGGTGCATAGAAGTCAGAACCTGGATCCTGTTCTATCCCTTGTGAGTTTGAACAAGTTACTTTATTTGTTTATTTTTGTTGTTGAGAATATACGCTGCAGAACATACACCAACTCTGCATGTACAATTCAGTGACACTGAGGACATTCTTCAAGCTGTGCAATCGTTCTCACCTCCTCCTTTATCTCTAAAATTAGGATAATACAAGTTCCTACTTCATATGGCTATTGTGAAAATTCAATCTGACAATTCCAGAGAAGCTCTCATCACTGTAACCTGCATATCATTAGACAATGTTAGCTGTCATTGTAATTTAACACAGGAGAAGAAACATGTGCAAGGGCCCTGAGGCAATAAAGAACAGGGATCCTCCAGAGAACTGCAGGTATCCCATGTTGCCGAACTTAGATGCAGGGGCAGAGGAGGGAAAAGAAAAGGCTAAGGTGAAAAGTAGAGGCCAGGGCTTGCTGTGCCAAGCACACACATCTGGATAGATTTTATCCTGCAGGCAACAAGGAGCCATAGAAACAGATTTAGCAAGAAAGTACCGTAAGCATATTTGTGTTTAGGAAACTGGTTCCTCCTATAGGATGGAAATGTACGTGAAGGAGACAAGACTGAAGCCAGGAAGACCAGTTTGGAGACTGCTTTCCAGCAGGCAAGGACTGCAGAGAGCCTCTGTTAGGATAATAAATGTAGAGATTAAAAGAAGTGTGCAAAATCAGCCTCCAGTAAGGATGTCTTTGTTAGTTATCAGTGAACATTCGGAGTTTAGCATGCTCTGGTGAGACCCTGCAATGTGGAAAAGAAATCTTATAGTGACAGCAATGCACTGTGTGTTACTATATACTTAAAAAAGAAAAAAAAAAAAAAAGGTTCATTGTCCCATTGTCTTTTAGTATTAGTGGCTGGAGTGTTAGATTGCGAACCAGACATCTCCATTTTAGTCCCTTCTTTGTTCTTAATGCCCTGCTGGGTCTGTGGGCAAATTCATCTTGGTAAACTTCTGGTTTTTCTTGTTGTTAGGTGCTATCAAATCAGTTGTGTACAACAGAACAAAAATCCTCCCAGTTTTTCACCATACTCACAATTGTTATATTTTAATCCATTGTTGCTGCCACTATGTCAATTCATCTAGTTGGGGGTGGGGGGGTCTTCCTCTTTCTTGCTGACCCTCACTTTCCCAAGCATGATGTCCTTTCCCAGGGAATTGATAAAGGTTGAGGTGGTTGGTTTTTTTTTTCAAACGCCAGTTCTAATGTGTTCTGATAAAAGTTGGGCATACAGCAGGATTTCAGACTGAAAACCTACTCCCATTAAGTTGATTCCGAGTCATCACGACTCTATAGGACAGAGTAGAACTGCTACATAGAGTTTCTGATGTTGTACATTTTTAAAGATGCTGACAGCCTCATGGTTCTCCCATGGAGCAGCCGATGGGTTTCACCTTTGCAGTTAACAGCCAGGACAAATACAGTAGGATTCCAGATTAGGAAATTCAGAATCCTTCTGGAAATTTTAGGGAAGGACATAATATTTCTGGGTCATGGAGCTCTTATCTGTAAAGTGGTTCTGAAATACATGCCCTACCTATGACTCTTGCGTATGTTGATGATAAATGGGGCTAGACATATCTTTCACAAAGATAGGTTGTTATATAAATATGTTATTATTGTATTCATGATCAGTCTGCTGTGTATACACTATGTTGCCAAAGTATATGTGGATAAATGAGGACATTGTAAGTCCCCTGAAATATTAGAGAAATTAGAGAATCTGAGTCTTCATGATTTTTTTTTTAAGTAGTTATACCAGGAATGCTAAAGATAGTAAACTTTGGAAGATATTAGCTCAAACTGTTAAGAAAACTCATTCCTTCTGGTAAAGATCATGAATATTCATCAACTTAGACCTTATGAAAAAAATTAGAAAATAAAACTGTGGATTGCTGTCTTTTTTTCCCTCTCGAGCTTAGGAATCCTCTTTTGTAATAGTTGTAGCTGAAAAAGAAATCATCTGAGTAAGTGTTCTCTAATCATGAAAATGGTTGTTGTTGTTGTTAGGTGCCATCGAGTTGTTACCGACTCATAGAGACCTTATGCACAGCAGAACAAAAAACTGCCTGATCCTGGGCCAACATCACTACTGTTGCCATGCTTGAGTCCATCGATGCTGCTACTTGGCCCATCCATTTCACTGGGGGGTCTTCCTCTATTTCTCTGACCCTCCACCTTACCAAATATGATATCCTTCTCCAATGATTGGTCCCTCCTGACAATATGTCCAAAGTATGAGAGACGAACTTTGGCCATCCTGGCCTCCAAGGAACACTCTGGCTGCACTTCTTCCAACAAGTATCTGTTGGTTCTTTTGGCAGCCCATGGCACTTTCAATATTCTCCTCTAACACCATAACTCAAAAGCGTCAATTCTTCTCTGGTCTTCCTTATTTATTGTCCAGCTTTCACATGCATATGAGGTTATTGAAAATACAGGGGCATGGGTCAGGCACACCACCACTTGTCTGTCATTTTGTCATACTGTGGTAGCTTGTGAGTTGCTGTGATTCTCAAAGCTATGCCACTGGTGTTTTAAATACCAGCAGGGTCACCCATGGTGGACAGGTTTCAGATGAGCTTCCAGACGAAGACAGACTAGGAAGAAGGAGTACCAAACTACTTCCAAATATGGTAGTCACTGAAAACCTTATGAATATTGTGAACATGGTGGCTGGTGGTGATATGCTGTGGAGTCAATTCTGACTCATATCAACCCTACACAGGGTTTCCGAGGCTGTAAATCTTTATGGGAACAGAATGCCTCATCTTTCTCCCAAGGACCAGCTGGTAGTTTTGAACTGCTGACTTTGCGGTTCGCAGCCCGATTTGTAGCCACTATGCTACCAGAGCTCCTTAGCATGAACATAGAGCACTGTAATTTCTGTGTTCAAGGGCAGAGGTAACCATCCATTCACATTGTGTGGATGAGCCCTCCCTCATGTTTTGTTTATAGAAAACAAAGAAATTTCATCATAATCTCTGGACGCTTCTTTTTAAAAATAGCCTTGGTTGATTTTTTATGGATCTACACTCCGGGAATAAAACTAAAGCTATCACTTGAATTTTTTTCTTCCAAACAAAAATATAGTTCCAAATAGAAAAATTTCATACAGAGTTATGGTGGTGATTATGTGTCTTAGCGTCAGTTCAGACTCATAACAACCCTGTATAGGATTTCCAAGGGTATAAATCTTTATAGACTCAGAAAGCCCCATCTTTCTCCAGTAGCGTGACTAGTAGGTTTGAACTATTGACTTTGTGGTTATCCTCGTAATCCACTACAATATATGAGAGGGCTTCAAAAACTTAAAGGAAAATTCCATTG
>NW_006408534.1:31110491-31130221 GCF_000296735.1 Chrysochloris asiatica
AGCTGTGAGCCTTCCAACCTTCTAAGTATTCCTTTATATGTGGTTCAGAGTTCTGGGACCATCCCCTGAACCTGCTTGGTCAGGTATTCTGTGTTATTGTTGGTGGAGCTCTCTGCTATACGTCCACCCAATCCGCCATCTTGTTTGTTCCCCCTCCATTGTCTTTTAATTCCACATTTGCACCAGCTGTGTGAAGCCTTTACATTAAATCTCTTCTCTTTTTGGAGCTGAAAATGTTACCAGACAATTATTTCCAGAGAAATGGTTTTCTATTGAGCAGACTTAGAGCAAATTCTCATGGAAGTGGTTTTAAGCTCAGAGCCAATAAAGTGGTCATATTAAATGGTATGTGGTATCCAGAATTATCACCCTATGACATCAGGGTGTCTCCCTGGGCAGGGACTCAAGCTAACTTCTTAGGCAACCCTTGTTTTTGTTAAGTACCATCGAATAAGTTCCAATTCATAACTACCCTGAATAGGGGTTCCAAGGAGTGACTGGTGGGCTTGAACTGCTGATCTTATGGTTAGCAGTTCAGTGTTTATCTTACAGTGTCACACCAGGACCCCACACCAGGCACTGTTAGCACTCCTAAAGTGACAAAACAAGCATCTTTCTTCTAAGTTATTTGAGGGGCAGAGGGAGAGAGAAGGACACCCCACCACCACCACTACCACACACACACTAAAAGAATCTATTATAAAATTTCATTGCAGTGAGTGAACCTTGAAGAATAAACTTTCTGGTTTTGCAAGAGTTGATAAGTCATAGTGCTTGTATCTTTTGTCTCCTTCCTACTCCTAATCTCTTCACCGATGGGACAATTCTTCCTTCATACAACCTACATTTATAGTATCATTTACGTCTGGATAGCAATTTTACTTCTAAGAATTTAGGAAATGTTTCCTAACTACTTGACCACACATGGTTTTCTATCTTCTTTGAGTTCCTAAAGAACTACATCCCTCCCAATACATACCTTTGAAAGCTGCTAGTAGAACAGACCACTTTGGGAATCTAATAGAAACTGTAGACGCTCTTCCTAAAAATTGAGCATAGATACACAACTCTGCATATTCCTTTGGGGACTTTAGGCTCTCTAAAGCTCAAACACGGACATCCTAAGGTTTTGGAGTCCCAGGCCTGTTGTGGAGAAAAGAATATAAATGTCAATTTCTTAGAATTCATCTTTGAATTCATGTTTGGCTCAATCTTTTACTTGCTTATGATCTTGAAAGGTAGCGTAGTGGTTACGAATCGGACTGCGAACCTTAAGGTCAGCGGTTAGAAACTACCAGCCGCTCCGCGGGAGAAAGATGAGGCTTTCTACTCCCGTAAAGATTTACACCCTCAGAAACCCTGTACAGGGTCGTTATGGGTCGGAACCGACTCGACGGCACTTAACAACAACAACAACATGATCTTGAAAAAAATTGCTTACCTTTCCTAAATCTCCTTTTTTATTTAAATTAATGTGAGTTAGAGTTACCTAAGTCCTGGTATGGTGCTGTGGGATAAACACTTGACCATAAGTCGGTTTAAACTATAAGGTCAGTGGTACAAATTCACCATCTGCTCCTCGGAAACCCTATACAGAGTCATTGTGAGTTGGAACCGACTCAATGGTACTTACCAACAACAGCATAGCTACCTGAAGACTTGCTTTGAGTAAAATTGTGTACCAGTTCCAAATATACTACAAAACAGACAGTACTAAATATATGTATATTTTGCTTTCTAGTTGATTCCAACTCATGGCAGCCCCATACATTACAGAGTAGAATTGCTCCAGAGAGTGTTCATGGCTGTAATCTTTATAGAAGGCATCCTGTTGGTAAAATGGTTAAAGTACTTTCCTGGTTGCAAATCATAAAGAGTCCATAGTTTGAACCTACTGGCCTACCTGTGGGTCTTCTGGTGTGGCGCTATCAATCAGCAGTAGACTGAGAACCAGGTCAGCAGTTCAAACCCATCAACTACTCCTTGGAAATCCTATTACAAGACTGCTGTGATTCAGAACTGACTCGGTGGCACTTAATAGCAACAACAACAACAACAACAAACCTCTCTGTGGGAGCAAGATATAGTAGTCAGTGTCCATAAAGCCTTGGAAACCCTATGGAGAAATTCTATTGTCACATAGGGTTGCTATGAGTCAAAATCCACTTGACTGCAATGGGTCTGAGTGGTTTGAAATCTTTATGGAAGTAGATTGCCAAGCTTTTCTTTCATGGCACTGCTGGGTGTGTGCTAACCATAACCCTTTAGGTTAATTGTTGAACTCAAATGATTTGTCCTACCCACAGGCCTCTGCATACGCAGTAGATGTTAATGTTCTTGTCGCTCTCAAATAATAATAATAACATATCTGGTGGTGGTGGTGGTGGTGTGCTCTGGAGTTGGTTCCAGCTCACAGCAACCCCGTATAGGGTTTCTGAGGCTGTAAATCTTTACAAGAGCAGAACGCCTCATCTTTCTCCCACAAAACAGGTACTTTTGAACTGTTGTCCTTGAAGTTAGCAGCCTGGCTCATAACCACTACACTACCAGAGCTCTGATCACTTTCATATTTGATGTGCATTATGTACATACTATTTATCAGAGATTGGTTATGTGCTTTCGAATAGATTACATTCTTGACTCTTGCTAAATGTGTATCACCAGAGCACTGAGTCCACGCTGTCCATTTTTTGAAGTGGCCTCAACATACCTACTTCTGTGTGACCTGTACATTGAGAACTGAAAAAACATAAAAACAAATAATTTTTTTCTCAATTGTTGTTGTTCGAACTCATAGCAACTCTCTGCACAACAGGATGAAGCACTGCCTGACCCTGTACCATCCTCACATCCACACATTTCTACACTTGAGACTTTTGTTGCAGTGATTGTGTCAGTACATCGTGTTGAGGATCTTCCTCTTTTTCACCCCAAGCATCTTGTACTTCTTCAGGGACTGGCCGTGCCTCACAACATATCCAGAGTACATGAGATACTTCTAAGGTGCATTCTGGCTATACTTCTTCCAAGACAGATTTGTTTGTTTTTCTAGCAGTCCATGATATATTCAATATTATTTGCCAACACCATAACTCAGAGGCATCAGCTCTTCATCAGCCTTCCTCATTATCCAGTTTTCACATGCATATGAGGCAATTGAGAATCTCACGTTATACCTTAGTTCTCAAAGTGACACCTTTATTTTAATGAGGTCTTTTGCAGCAGATTTGCCCAATACATTGTTTGATTTCTTGACTGCTCCTTCCATAAACTGTAACCGTGGATCCAAGTAAAATGAAATGAAAATTCAGAGCAATTATTAAAGGTGGAATTTTTATTAGAAAAGCAAAAAGGAAAGGAAAACACTGTGCCTAAAATGTTTTTAGAGATTACCAGTCCTCAGGATAGAAGTTGTTCTTAAATATTATTTAGGTAAGCTGTTGTTACAATGAATTCTTGTGTTTAGGAAGGTAGCAGCTCACTCCTCAACTTGGTTTTCTGGGACCAAAGTAGGCAGCGATTTAAAATCCTTTATAAAAGTGGCTTGAAGGTGGTGTCTGACCTCTTCCAGCTTCATAAGGGGGAAGGGAGAATCATCAGCCCAATGATGTCCTATAAGGCCAAGGTCAGACATGCCTCAACCATCCTTTTCTGACACTAACCATCTTTCCATGGTACTCTACTTCTCTGTTGGGTCCAGTAATCTGTTTCAGTGGCCGCACAGAACTCACAGACAATACTCATGATTATGGAGTTTAGTAGGAAAGTTTTGTTGTTGTTGTTATGTGCTGTGGAGTCGGTTCCGACTCATTGCTACCCTGTACAGGGTTTCCAAGGCTGTAAACCTTTACTGGAGCAGAAAGCCTCATCTTTCTCCTGCAGAACAGCTGGTAGTTTGGAACTGCTGACCCTGAGGATAGCAGCCTGACTCATAATCACCATGCTATCAGAGCTCTGTATTAGGGAAGTTAACAGGGTACATTTCAAGATCAGAAAAAAACGCAGGATACAACATTCTTCGGTCAGGAATGTCCTTTCTCAGTCATACCACAGGCATGCCTCTCTCCCATTCTTGGTCTCTCAACCACATGGCCCCTTGACCTTTGCTCTGCTCAGGCAAGTGTTACACCGCTCCTGTAGCACTATTGATAAAGTCCCAAAGGACACTCCCAGCTTTACCCACTCCATGAGCCTGGAAGCCCACCGCTCTGTCTCCTGCTCTGTCTCAGCTGTTTCTGTTGCCACCACTTCTCTATGCAGGGTATTTCTAGGTTCAAAAGATGTGTCCGCTAGTATCTCTTCTTTCTTGACTGTCCTAATATTACCCATACTTGCTTCTGAGATGGCTTATTTTAGACACTAATAATTAAACACCCTGTCACCAACAGTAAAATTGGTGGTTCAAGTCTACCCACAAGTACCTCAGAAGAAAGTCTTAGCATTCTACTTCTGGAAAATCAGCTAGTTTGAAAATCCAAAGGAGCATGGTTCTACTTTGTTATTCACAAGATTGCCATGAGCTAGAACTGGTTCAGTTTAGTCAACTGACAATTTGCTTTAGTTTTAGTTTTTGTTCTTTAGTTTGCTGGTTCATGTGCATGTCATTTGTTTTCATTAGTGTTATTTCATAAACCACTTTAGTAGAGTTTTTTGTTGTTGTTGTTGTTGTTTCCAACTAGGTATTTATCTTTTCCTTGGATTTTATGTTATGTTTATGAGATTCAGTTACCATTGATTTAAAATGCAGGGTTTTTTAAAAATGTTTTTTTAAGTACTCACTCAAAGAGTGTCCTCAATATTTATATTATCAGAACTATTTTTTTCTTTATTATGGTTGGGGGAGTAGTTGTGTCAAAATATAGGTATTAATCTATGGAGGGTTAGCTGAAGACCCCAGCCTCTAATTATCACACCCTTATATAAATAATGGTCTTTTGAAACTATTTATATTTTTAAATCAACTTTGACACTTAATTTTAATAAGCCTAAATTCCCTCCACCCAGGAGTCCTTATACGGTGCTATGGGATAAGACACTGGACCATTAGGTCAATTTGAACCACAAGGTTGGCAGTTCAAATTCACCAGTCACTCTTCAGAAACCCTATACAGGGCTGCTATGAGTCAGAACTGACTCAATGACACTTAACAACCACAAATTCCCTAAAATATATCTTTCTCTTAGGTTTATTTTGAGAACTAAGTAAGAAAATATATCTAAAATACAGGGTCTGACTCACAAAAGTCTCTTTGAGTTCTAGCTATTAATGCCTTTAAGCATTTACCTGATTATAGTTCGGTGTGAAAGAGATTTGTATGCAAGAATATATATAAAGGACCATGGACCTTAGGAGACCAAATTTGAATATTAAATAAAATATAAAGTATGATTCTGGGGATATTGCCTTCATTTCTTTTGATTCACTGAATATCTTAAATAATAAAATGTAGTATAATGTTGCATAATTATAGCTACTATTTCCTCAGAATTCTACAATGTATACATTACTTCCTTACTCTCCCCATACAGTGCTAGCACAAAGCACAAGTCCTGCACAGGAAAAATTATTATTTTATTGTGGTGCAAATAAGAAACCCTAAGTTCACAGCTAAAATCACTTGCTTCAAAATAATGGGAGAGTTAGATGGTGCCTTATATGTGTGTAACGTTTTAAAACATGCATTTGTGTACTACCATTCTTTTGAGAACATCAGTTGATCGTATTATTATTTTGACCTACTCTATGCTTCAGATTCTCAAGACTGTGTCTTTATCTTTATGGATAAGTCCCAGCATACAGTGACACAGAAAAGCAGATCCAGCCAGTTGCCAAAAGCATCATACCCATACCAAGGACTGAGTAACCTAGATGCCCACACACCTGCACTTTGCTAGAGAGGGGACAGTGTCCTAAGAAATTCAGATGTGGAAGAAGATTGATGTCTCCAAGAGCAAAAGACCATCCAGAGTGGTCATGGATGCAAGTTAGACCACCTTCCAGTGCCATGCTCCAAAGCAGGAAATGTTAGACAAGTAGGTCAGAGAGTCTGTGTTTAGGATCTTACACTTTCTGAATTCTCATTCAACTAGTGTACCCTTTCCTGCCTCCTTATTTGGTAACTAGCACTCCACTTCTAGCATATTCTCCTCTTAAGAATGGGATTAGATCGTGCAACAGTCATGTATGCCATTGTATATACATCATGTCTCAGGGAGTACCTACACTTTAGTGTCACTGGTGTGCCTCTATGTGTGTATTCAAAGTAAGCCTAGGTTTTTAAATATAAACAACAGACTTGTTTCAAACGATAAACATGCTCTTTGGGTTACTGTTTTTGATGCTTAGAATACTTCTGATCAATCTCCTTTATGGATGATATTTCTAATATTTCAGTCTATTTGTGTTTCTATGTTTTTTGCCCTGCTTCTTTCCTTCTTCAGATGGGTCCTTTACCCTGTTTCTTTACTGAGGAGATCTTTCCTGCTTCTTGAGCTCTCATTCTTATTGTCAGAATTCCTCTGGGGGGCTCAGAACTCCTTCTGGATTGCTACATTCTCCCTGTGTAGCACTAGTTGCATAATGGTTAAGCATTCAACTTCTTTTCAGAAGATTGGTGGTTCAAATCCACTGGTAGCTCCTTGAGAGAAAAAACCTGTCAGTCTGCCCCCATAAAGAGTGTAGCCTAAGAAATAGTATGAGACAGTTCTACTCTACCCAGTAGGGTCACTATTGTTATTGTTGTTAAGTGCCATTGAGTTGATTCCGACTCATAGTGACTCCACATAGGGTTTCTAAGGAGTGGCAGGTGAGTTTGAACCACTGACTTTTAGGTTCAAACTGACCTTGCGATTGAGTGTTTATTGCACAGCACCACACCAGGACTCCAGGGTGGCTATGTTGTTGTTAAGTGCTGTTGAGTCGATTCCGATCCATAGTGACCCTGTATAGGGTTCCCAAGGAGCAGCTGGTGAGCTTGAACCAATGACTTTGCAGTTCAAATGACTTTGCAGTCTGATGCATTAACCCACAGCGCCACACCAGCACTCCTATTTTGTTGTTGTTATGTGCCGTGGAGTAGGGTGTGACTCATAGCGACCCTGTGCAGGGTTTCTGAGGCAATAAATCTTTGCAGGAACAGAAAGCACCATCACTGTCCTGAGTAGTGGGTAGTAGACTTGAACTGCTAACCTTGTGGTTCACAGCCTAGCGTTTATCATACAGAGCCACCATGCTCCCTATAGAAATGTACAAAGGGACTCTAAAAGTTAAATAAAAAAATTAATTTTAATTACATTTTTCCCATGACCTTTAAAAAACTTTTTATGAAGGAACTTTTTTTTCTTCCTATTTTTATACATGTAAGAGCTGTTTGGAGTCCTGCTGTGGTGCTGTGGGTTAATATGCTGGATTGCAAAGTTGGTTTGAACCACAAGGTCAGTGGTTCAAACTCACCAGTAGCTCCTCAGAAACCCTATACAGAGTCTCTATGGGTCTGAACCTAACCAATGGCTCTTAACAACAACAACAAGAGCTGTTAAAGGGCTCTGGTAGTGTCATGGTTACAAATAGGCTGCTACCCTCAAGATCAGTAGTTCGAAACTACCAGCTGTTCTGTGGAAGAAAGATGATGCTTTCTGCTCCGTAAAGATGTATAGTCTCTAAAACCCTATATAGGGTCATTATGAGTTGGAACCAACTCCATGGCACAAAATCAACCAACCAAGAACTGTGTGAAAAGATTAGGATATCTCTGGCATGAGGACTATTGTCAGAGTAGTAGAAGAAGCCCTGTGAGTGAGGTTCATTTTCAAGTAGAGCTCTGAGCCTCATGAAAAACAACCGTGGCCTCTATTCAGAGTCCATCTTTGTGCTGTAAACTCATTTTGCAGGCCTGTTTATGCTATAATATTTCCCAGGAATATTACAGCCCTTGAAAGGGTCAGTAAATATCAAGTTGTTTTGTCAAGAAGGTGAGATGAGGGCTTCCAGTTGGCACCTGCAGAGCAGAGTGAGGTAGGACAGGCTCCATGGGGGTGGGGCTGAAAACCCTGAAACGCACCTCTCAGGAAACTGCACCAGAGCTCTGTATTTACCATAAGGGTCAGGGTGTCAGTTTCAACACAACCGCCAGCAGAAAAATCATGGTATAAAGGAAAGCATTGCATTTTAGAAATTGGCACTGGACTTCCTCTGCAGCCATCCCACCCGGATCGAAGTCAGACCGTGGGACTACAGCCAGACCGGCACAGAGAACCGGTGCTAAAAGCAACAAAGCAACATTTGCTAAAGGAGGTGTGGAGAGATTCTACACATTTTTTTCCCTCCTCTTCCCTGCCGTGCCTTCTTTGTCCAGCCTGGACACCTTCGGGTGTGTTGGTGCGCACCCCTAAAAAAGTTTAGCCTTGAGACCACAGCTTTCCCATGGCACAGAGAGAAAGAGCCCCATGGGCACAAGGGCAAATCCTTTGGCTGCTACTTTTGACTTCTTTCTGTGGGTCCCAGCCCGAAAGTTAACTTATGTGGGACTGTTAACCCCTGCCTACACAGAAAGAAAAAAAGCAGGCCAAACCATATGAACAATCTGTAAAACCTCAACATAAAAAGATGCAACTATTTCAAGAATTAGGCTGTGCACACACAGATACTTAACTGACCTTCAGAGACAAAAGTAGTGAATAATCTTTCTTCCATTAACTTCTCAATATCTATCTGCACACCTCTACAGTGGTGACTAGAGGAGGAGCCTTAGCAAGTGGACACCCCAACCTACTACTGGAGGCTTCTATGGTGCACACACACAGTTTTATTTTTGTTTCAAAGTGGAGGTTCTTGGCTCTGCTTTTATATTGCTTCTACTTTGGGGCCTTTTGATCACACATTTTTCCTGGGGGTGGGAACTTTTTCTTCCTACAATACCCAAGAAGAGACAGCAATTGTGGCCATATAGCCAAGCTACAAGCATACCCCATAATATTTCACCATTGATACAAGAGCCCATAACAGCTGCTAAATAAACATTACATGCAAAAAGGGAAGCCTATCTCCTGATCATATCAACCATGAGACACTCAGTAAGCTTAATAACACAATGACAAACATCCATTTAAGTATTTAAAATCCATATAACTACTGGAA
The DNA here is from genome assembly GCF_000296735.1 of Chrysochloris asiatica. Lineage (NCBI taxonomy): Eukaryota > Metazoa > Chordata > Mammalia > Afrosoricida > Chrysochloridae > Chrysochloris > Chrysochloris asiatica. The sequence continues at coordinate 31,119,628 of NW_006408534.1, forward strand.
ATAACAAACAAAAGATCACAAACTCAACAAACAATCTCAAAACATGTCCAAAATGAAAACAGAAAAGAGTAACTGAGACACATGTGCTGGAGAGAGACAAAGGCTCCCCAGAAGAGGAAGAACAGGTCTTGGATTTGCCTGAGAAAGAATTCAGAAGAATGATATGAAAAAAAATTAAAATACTCCAAAAAGGGGTGGAGGAAAACAAGGAAGAAGTCAGGAAAGTACTACAGGAGCAATCAAACAAGATTGATACAGCATTGGAAACAATTCAAAACCTTCAAAAAGAGATCCAGATGACTAATAATAAAATATCAGAAATGGACAATACACTGAAAGGGGAAAGGAGCAGAATAGAACAGATGGAAGCCAGAACAAGTGAACTGGAAGACTCTCAATATTGCAAAAATAGAAGAGCTAGCTGAAAAAAGGATAACAAAATCTGAAGAGAGTCTAAGATTCATGCTGGATAACATGAAGAGGAAAAACTTAAGAATCATTGGCATTCCAAAACAGGAAGAATCATAGAAGTCCACAGAGGAGATAGTTGAAGAGCTTCTGGAAGAAAATTTCCCTATCATCTTGAAAGATGAGAAGATAAACATTCAAGAAGCCAAATGTACCCCAGGAAGGATAGACCCCAAAAGAACATCACCAAGACATATAATAATCAAGCTCTCCAACATCTAAGACAAGGAGAGAATTCTAAAAGCGGCCAGGGAGAAGAAAAATGTCACTTACAAAGGCAAGCAAATCAGATTAAGCTCTGACTTCTCAGCAGAAACCATGCAGGCAAGAAGGCAATGGGGAATCATATACAAAACCCTAAAAGAAAAGAACTGCCAACCAAGAATCATCTATCCAGCAAAACTTTTAATCAAATACAATGGTGCAACCAAAACATTCCAGGCTAAACAGAATCTAAGAGATTTTATCAAAACCAATCTAGCACTTCAAAACATCCTAAAGGGAGTTCTTTGGACTGAAAACCAACAAGAACAGATAACAACCAGAGATTGACAGGCATGGCAATACCACTTGGAACTCAGTCGACAGATAACAGAGTCCAGAACAGAACATAACTACAACGAATTCAAAGGAGCTGGGAGGGCAACCGAAGATCAAAATTATATCAGTGTCAAAAAAGGGATAAACGTAGCAACAGAGATCCAGGTGGTGAGGATGTCAGGTAGATTACAGGATACAGTAGATTCTCTTAAATGGAGAGAAAAATTAATAGACTATAATATAACCCCAAAGAAAGTTAATACTTCACAACTTACCATGAAAATGAACTTGTAAGCAGAACAAACACACATGAAAACTAAGAAGAAACCGACAAGAAATAGCACAGAGAACACAAACTCAGCACAAGAAGGCATGCAGAACAAAAGAATGAATAGCACTACCAAAAAATTAACATAATGGCAGCAATTAATTCATACCTACCAATAATTGCATTGAATGTCAATGGATTGAATGCACCAGTGAAGACACAGAGAGTGGCAGAATGGATAAGATAACAAGACCAATATGTTGCCTGCAAGAGACACACCTTACACACAAAGACAAAGACAGACTAAAAGTTAAAGGATGGAAAAAATATACCAAGCTAACTGCAACAATAAACAAGCATGAGTGGCAATACTAATCACTGATAAAGTAAACTTGAAGACAAAAAGCAGCATAAGTGACAAAGAAGGACACTATCTCATGATCTAAGGGTCAATTGAGCAAGACCACATAACCATAATAAATATTTACGCTTCCAATGAAAGAGCACCAAGATATATGAGTATAGAACTAAAGAAAGAAATAGATAAATCTACAGTTATAATGGGAGACTTTAATACGTCACTTTTGAAAATGCTGGCGAGGATGTGGAAAGACTGGGACCCTCCTACATTGTTGGTGGGATTGCAAAATGGTACAACCACTGTGGAAAGCAATATGGCACTTCCTCAGAAGGTTGGAAATAGAAATACCTTATGATCTAGCAATTCCTCTACTTGGTATTTATCCACAAGAAATACGAATCATTACACGAATAGATATATGCACACCAATGTTCAAAGCAGCAGTATTAATAATAGCAAAAAGATGGAGACAGCCTAAATGCCCATCAATTGAAGAATGGATAAACAAACTGTGGTACACAATGGAATACTTAGCTACCTTGAAGAACAACAAGGAAGCTGCAAGCCACCGCTTAACATGGATGAACCTTGAGGACATTATGCTGAGTGAAATTAGTCACCAAAGGAGAAATACTGCATAAGACCATTATTGTAAAAGACTAAGAAAACTAACCAGCCCAAGAGGGGGGGAAAAACCCCCAAAAAACTGTATATATAATTGCTGATTACTGGGATATATGGGATCCGGAGAGGAGGGGAGGGAGTGGAAAATAGAGCATAGGGTAGGGAATAGACACAGGAAAGCTTGGGTGCTGGGGGTGGGGTGGGCAATACATGAGAATGGGGAGGGGAATAGAAGAACAAGGCTGATGGGAGAACAGTTAGGCAGGTTCGCATGGGGTAAGTGGAACAGAGATAAATGATGATATATGTACAACTTTGGAATAACAGGGCTTCGAGATACAGGGATTGAGGCATGGTTTGAAAGGGTAAAACGGGAATAATGTTAGGATGCTTGGCTGTTTTTTGAGTCTTGGTTTCCCTTGCCTACCATTGTGAAATAGACACTTGAAGGGGTACAGGGAGGAATAGCTAGAAACATTACAATAGAAAGCTTTTAAGGCCGCTTTTGGCCTATAACTGATTGGAATACCTTAAAGGGGGCTAGAAATTGCCCAGTGAAAGAGACCTCCTTTGGAGCTTGTACATTGCATAAGATCATAGGTGGAAACCAGAATCTCATCCAGAATTGTCTGAGGTGGGAAGTTTCCACTGGAAAGGACTAGTAGACCAGTCTGGAGCAGTTAGAAAAACAGAAGATACTTCATGAAGAAAGACCAGCAGGAAAAATTGATTACAAGGAAGTTGTTCGCCCGGGAGTCATCCAGGCAAGTGGTTGGGTCCCCTTAGAGCAAACTCCCTTCCAAGACTAAGACTCAAAAGGAATACACAAGCAGACATGTGTTCTGGCTGGTGACCACATTGGTCACCAATAAGAGGAAGATAGGGAAAAAACAGCAATGAAGTTGGGATCTAAGTCTAACCACATTCAGTAGACTCCTGTGAACCCAGGATGAGACCTGGATGGTTAGCAGTTACAGCAAGACCCGGGGACTCCTGGGCCCAGAGGCAGTGACATGGCCACAGAGGACTAGAGTGGAGAATGAAGCATCCAGCTGATATGAAGTGAGGAGAGATGCACAAGAACACCCATACTTGCAGATAGTACCCACTTGACCTGGCTTCGATGGCTGGATGATCAGAACTCGACTAGAAGAAGAAAGAAGAGGGAGGTTAAGAAAGAGTAACGCGCTACAATCTGATAAACTTCACCTATTCGTATGGATGTAGTAGCTCAAAAAAGGGAACAAATCCTTACAGCAAGGATCACTTCCACCTCCTTGGTACATAGGGTTGACATTGATGGGCTACTTAGACATTGGATACCCAAAATGGCGGAGGGGTAGTGTGGGAGTCCTATAAAGCAAGAAGTGACTGGCTTACAAGCTTTCAAGAGAGAGCCTAGTTCCAGACAGGGCAGGGGTAGGTAGAACCTCCACTGAATGATTTCCAGTCTGTTGGGACTGGGCTGGCAAAAGGAAATGGGGACAGGACTCTTGTGGTACGATAGTGAATAATTGCCATCAGGACTGACTATGAGGGTCGGAAATGTAGAGGTAGATGTTTTTTGATAAAAGGAGGGGAGTGATTGATTTTGTAGCCCAGGAGCGAAGGTCCCTGGGACCCTCAAGTGAGAAGAGCAGAAAGCGTGACCCTACCCAGAGAGGGAGTGAAGCCAGGCATGGAGACAAAGATGATGACTGATGACGTGGACAGATGGAGTGGCTGGGGACACAGGACTCAGGGAGGGAGAGGGGCTATGTGCTGATGGCTAGGGGGGGCGGGTCTTTGGGATGTATCCTTTGGTTATTTGGTGATTCATGGAGGGGATTGTAATCATTGCAATGAAACAAAATACAATAGGATGAATGTGAAGCTGATGTTCGCCCGTATAAACCCACATAATTCACAATAAAAACTTTTTTTTTTATAAAAAAGAAGATGAGATGAAATGTTTCTACAATTAGCCAGAGACTTCCCCTAAGTTTTAAACATATGTTTTCTAGGTCCCTTAGGGCTTGACTAGACCCCAAATACTGTATAATGTCTCATAGCCATTGTTCCACACAGCTCCTGTTTGGAATGGCACACATCTAGAATATTGGAAGGTTCTGGTAATTGACCTTGGTTCTGTATAGTTTTGTCATGACCAAGGGAGTAAAACCAGAGTGGACCCGAATTTGTACAATGTGATGAACTTGAACAATAAAAAATTACAGGCAGATATTCTGCTAGAAACGTAGTATCCCTCATAGAAAACAAGAGCAGCATGAATGATACATAGAAATCCAATCTCTTGGGCCTCAGACTTAAAACAGATGGCAACTGACCTCACCAAGTTGAATGTGTGTCACTCTCCATAGTCTTAGGAATAATCCATTCTCTGTCATCAAGCTCCTGAATGAGCTCCCTACACCTCTTCCAAGTCTCCCATTCAAGGGTGTCAACCTATATTTTTCCTGTTCTGGATATTGCTCTGCTTTACACAAATTAAAGAAACTCAAGTTTGCTCTGATTTCACTTTGTTGGTCATGACTGAGCTGGTTGGAAGCCCTGCCTTGGTTGATATTTGAATTATGTTCCGGAATATGTCTCCATATTAGCCAACCAACATAAAGAATCCTTTCAAATATTAGAAATCCACAGCTAAAATTCGGATGTGTTTGTACATGTTCTTTTCAATCAGTTACTAATTTTAAAAGCTTGATTATTTCCCACCCAGGTCCTCTGACAGTAAAATCATGCACAGGACAGAACTGTAGGAGGAAGCTAAATCCATTTCAGTCTCTTGTGACACATTAATAGTTCAAAACTTGGGATATTGAGAATATTTAACTTCCATTAAAGCATTTTATATCAAAGTTGGAAATGCTCCAAAACCATAGAATCATCCTCCTACAAGAAGTATCTCTGGGTCTGAGCTGAATTGTTCATTAAACTGGGAAGAGACTCTTTTCTAGGTATCTTAGGAGAGTTTTTTAATGTGGCCCAATGACAGAGATGGACTATATGGGCTGAGTTTTAATTGACCAAACCTAACACACACAGAGAGCTTTACTCAAAAGTATCTTAAGAGAAAATGTACGTAAAGGCAGATGGGGGAGGGAACAATGATGGAAAGAACCAGGAAGATTATTTTAAAAGAAAAAAATATGGCCTTTGTTGTGTCCAAATATAAATATACTTCAAGATGGAAGAGGTGTAAGAAGTATTCAGTTCCTTCTGACACAGATCAGTTTTACAATTGTTAAATGCTAACATAGCATGTTGTTGTTAGAGGTCACCAAGTTGATTTCAACTCATAGTGACCCTGTGTAACAGAATAGAACTTCCCCAGGGTTTCTAGGCTGTCATCTTTATGAGACGGTCCTGGTGCGGCACTGTGGGTTAAGGCACTGGATTGCAAGGTTGGTTTGAACCTCAGTGTTGGCAGTTCAAGCTCACTGCCCGTTCCTCGGAAACTCTTTACAGGATTGATATGAGTCAGAAGCAACTGGACAGCACTTAACGACAACAATCCTTATGGGAGCAGATCACCTGGTCTTTCTCCTACAAAATCCTTTGGCAGGTTTGAACGGCCAGTCTTTTAGTTACTGAGTACTTAACCATTCTGCCAAGAGGGCTCCTTCTGAGCTAGCATATCTCTGCTTCAAGATCTCCATGATGAAGTTCACTATCTCACAAGGAAAGTAATTTAAAATTCAGAAAACTCAAATCGATAGAAAGGTTTCCCTAACATTGATGGAAGATTATTTCCCTCAGTATTTCCTGACTGGGCCTAGTTCTCCTCCCTAGAGTCAAATTGTTGTTGTTGTTGTTGTTGTTGTTGTTAAGTATCCTCAAGTCAGTTCTGACTCATAGCAACCGTATCTATGTACAACGTAACAAAACACTGCGCCATCCTGTGCCCTCCTCACAGTCATTATTGTCTTTGAGCCCATTGGTGCAGTCACTGTGTCGATCCATCTTTCTGGGGCCTTCCTTTCGTCCAATGATTCTCTCTCTACTTTATCAATCCTTTTCCAGGGATTAGTCCCTGCTGATCATATGTCCAAATTATGTGAAAAGAAGTCTTGCCACCTTTATTTCTAAGGAGCATCTGGCTGTTCTTCTTCCTAGATAGATTTGTTTGTTTTTCTGACATCCCGTGGTACTTTCAATATTCTTCACCAGCACCATAATTCAAGTGCATCAATTCTTTTCCAGTCTTCCTTATTAATTTTTCAGCTTTCATATGCATATGAGGAGATTGAAAATACCATAACTTGTATCAGAGACACATTAGTCCTCAAAATGACATCTTTTCTCTTTAATATTTAAAGAGATCTTTAGCAGCAGATTTGTCCAATGCAATGTGATTGTGGATCCAGGTAAAATGAAATCCTTGTCAGCTGTTTGTTCGTTATGATGTTATATGGATTTTTGTTTCCTTTACAGTGAGTTGTAATCTATACTGAATGCTTTTTTATTTTATTTTCATAAGCCAGTATTTCAAGTCTTCTTCACTTCTAGCATGGAAACTTGTGTCATCTGCTTCTTGCAGGTTGTTAATGACCCTTTCCCCCAATCCTACTGTTACATTCTTGTTCATGTAGTTCAGTTTCTTTCATTATTTACTTAGCATACACATTGTATAAGTAAGGTGAAATGATGCAACACTGGCACACTCCTTTCCTGATTTTAAACCATTCATTATCCCCTTTTTTGTTGTTGAATGACTACTTATTGTTCTATGAAGTTTCCACATAAGTGGCTGTAATCCCCATGCTTTGCAGTGCTATCCATAGTATGATACACACAGCTGAATGCCTTCACATAGTCAACAAAATACAAGTAAACATCTTTCTGCTATTCTCTGCTTTCAGCAAGGTCCATGTGATGTCAGTAATGATACTGCTGATTCCAAGTCTACTTCTTGAATCCAGCTTGAATTTCTCAACTTGAATCCACAGCTCCCTGTAGATGTATTGCTGCAAACATTTTTGAACTATCTTCAGCATGATTTTACTTGCATATGCTAATAATGATATTGTTCCAAAATTTCCACATTCTCTTGTGTCACATTTCTTTGGAATGGGCACAAATATGTATTTTATCCAATTGGTTGGCCAGGTAGCGGTTTCCTCAATTTCTTGGCATAGATAAATGAGCACTTCCATTGTTGCTTCTGTTTATTGAAGCATTTCTATTGGCATTCTGTCAATTCCTGCAGCTTTATTTTTTGCTAATGTCTTCAATGCAACTTTGACTTCTTCTTTTCATATCATTGCTTCATATGCTATTTCCTTAAAATGGTTGGACATTGACCAATTATTTTTGATACAGTGATTCTGTATTCCTCCCATCTTCTTTTCATGCTTCCTGCAGAGCTCAATAATTCTTCTCATAATATTATTGTTGCTAAGTGCCATCAGGTTAGTTCTAGCAGCGACCCTGTGTAAGTTTTCCATGAAGGAGTGGGTTTGAACCACAGTCCAGGCCAAGTCAAGGTTTGAATTTTTCTTCAGTTCTTTCATTTTGAGAAAGGTGGAATGTGTTCTTCCCCTTTGGTTTTTTAATTCCAGGTCTTTGCCCATTTCATTGTAACACTTTACTTTGTCTTCTTAAGCTATCCTTTGAAGTTTTCTGTTCAGCTTTTTTACTTCATTTCTTCCATACACTTTAGCTAAAGTGTTCAATATACCAAATCTGTTCTTCAAATGGTCTATAAATTCAGGTGGGATATGCTCAATGTGATATTTTGAGTCTCATGGACTTGCTTTAATTTTCTTCAGCTTCAGCATATGAGCAATTGATGGTCTGTTCCATAGTTGGCCCCTAGTCCTGTTTTCTGATGCTAATGAGCTCCTTCATCATATCTTCCAATGAATTCAGTCAGTTTCATTTCTGTGTATTCCATCTGGCAAGGTCCATGTGTATAGTTACTGTTTATGTTGGAAATGGCATTTGCTGTGAATAAATCGCTGGTCTTATAAAATTCTATCATGAGTTCTCCAATATAATTTCTATCTCTTAGTCCATATTTTCCAGCTACTGATCTTTCCTCTTTGTTTCCAACTTTCTCATTTTAATTAACAGTAATTATCAATGCATCTTGATTGCATGTTTGATCAATTTCAGACTGCAGACAGTGGTAGAATTCTTTAATTTCTTCATCATTGGTTTTGATGGTTGTTGCATAAATTTGAATAATAGTTATATTGACTGATCTTCCTTATTGTTGTTGTTGTTGTTAAGTGTCACTGAGTTGGTTCTGATTCATAACAACGCTGTATTAGGGTTTCCAACGAGCAGCTGGTGAGTTTGAACTGAGGTTCAAACCAACCTTGAGGTCAAGTGCTTATCCTACAGTACCACAGTAGTTCTTCCTTGTAGGTATATAGATATTATCCTATCACAGATAGCAATGTATTTCATGATAAATCTTGACATATTCTTTTTGATAAGAGATGGACTATATGGACTCTGAGCTTTAATTGGCTGAACCTATCTCACATAAAGCTTTACTAAAAAGAATACAGTACCATTCCTCTTCAATTTGTCATTGCTGATATAGTATATTATATGATTGTCTGACTCAAAATGGCCAATCCCTGTCCATTTCAGATCACTAATGCCTGGTGGTAGTGTGCCATGGAGTTGATTCCGACTCATAATGACTTTGTATAGAGTTTATATGGCTATAAATCTTTATGGGAGCAGAAGGCCTCATCTTTCACCTTAGGGGTGGCTGGTGGACTTGAACTTCTAACCTTGTACTCTACTAGCAGGGCCCCTTCACTAATGCCTAGGTAGGATATAGATTTTTTTTATGTATTCCAATTTATTTTTTATGACTTCTATATTTCCTGGGTTCTTACTTGGCACATTCTACATTCTGATAATCAGTGGATGTTTGTAGATGTTTCTTTTCAGTTTGGCTCTGCTCTCTCAGCAATTGAAGGTTCTGAAAGCTTTACTCCATCTGTTGTTTAAGGTCAACTGTGCTTTGAGGAGATTCCTGGTGTGATGCTGTAGAATAAGCACTGGACAGCTAACTAAAAGTCCTGAACTATAGAGGAAACATCAAAAGAAGATGGAAGGAATATACAAATTCACTGTACCAAAAAGAATTGGTTAATGTTCACCAACTGCTCCTTGGAAATCCTATACAGAGTGACTATGAGTCATAACTAACTCAACGACACATAAAAACAATTGCTATTTTGAGGAAGCAGTTCTTCTTCAGTCATATTTTGAGTGCCTTCCAACTTGAGGATCTCATCTTTCAGCACTCCATCATCTAATGTTTTCACAACTATTCGTAAAGTTTTCAGGTGCTAATCCCTCAGAATTCCTTCTCCCTAGTTTGTTCTTAGTCTGGAAGCTCCAGAGTCACCTTACTACTTATTTAGCCCATCATCCATAGAATAATTATAAATAAGTATTTGAAGGCTGTTGATGATGATGATGATGGTCTTCATCACCATCATCTTAAATAATAATGTACTTAAGTGCCGTCAAGTTGATTCTCACTCATAGCAACCCTTTGTCAGGTTTCTGAGGAGCAGCTTGTGGATTTGAGCAGCTGACCTTGTGGCTTGCAGTCCAGTGCTGATCCTACGGTGCCACCCAGAAAAGCACATAATATCTCCTGAACAATTCCGATATGTGCTGTGTTTAAAAAACTTCACACATGATTCTCATGATTCCTCACGACAGCTTGATGAAATAGATACTTTAAAAAAATGTATTGTACAGACATGAAAACTGAGGATTAAAGAGATGATGTAATTTACCTAGGAAAGCCAGCAAAGCTAGCAGGAAGCACAGCCAAGATTGGAATCCAGAAGTCTGACTTCTGATAAAGTTTCCTTAAGACACTTCACAGGGTGATGTCAACTAGTGTTTTCTTAGTGGTGGATTATGAAATCAAGAGCTTACCACCTTCTGCTTGCAAAGGAACTGTTCCCTCTACACTCTATGTATAAAGTCATCCTTCCAGTAATTTTTTCCTTTACCATGTCTTTTTTTCAATGGCTCAGATTTCTTATTTCAGCATTCACAGACTGCTAGAAGTTATGTGCATCTCTGAAATTGTCTTTTACTAATCCATTGATTTTTTTAAAACACATCTTTTATAAGCTAAGATAAGTTAGGAGAGGTTATTTGTAGTCAAGTTTGAGGAACAGTGTTCAACATCTAGTGACTGCTCCATAATGTGTTGAATGCATTCATGGAAGAATGACCTCCCTACAAATGCAATGTAATCTAATTTTTAGAGTTAAGAGCTTCTTGTTGTTATTAGGTACCATCAAGTCAGTACCAACTCATAGTGACCCTATGCACAACAGAAC
>NW_006408534.1:31131711-31137070 GCF_000296735.1 Chrysochloris asiatica
ATGCTTTATTGTAAATTTAGGCTTGCCTTTGTAAATTATTAAAATTGTGTTTGTATACTAGTTTCACTCACCCTTGCGAACTTTTAGATCACAGTTTCATTGAAAATAATGTTTCGAATCTGGTGTGGTATTATAGGATAAGCACTGTACTATTAACCACAAAGTCAACTTTTCAAATCCATCATCTACTCCTCAGAAACTCTATACAGGGTTCCTGTGAGTTGAAACTGACTCAACAGCTCTGAACAGCAACAATATTTTGAATATTATACCTTTTCATTTTTATGCTGCATGAAATACCTAGTCATATTACCATTGAAATACCAAATTATGAGGGCCTCTGATTTACACTTTTGGAAAGTCCAGCCTCCTATACAGGATGTTCAGGTACTGTGTGTGAATCTGTGTTTTCTAAGCTCTGTTTCCCAGTACCTTTAAGAAACCTACCTTTCTGAAGCAATAATTTAGTAGCATCTTTATTCTCGTCCTTGTCTATTGACATAGCATGTTTCTATAGTAATGGAAAGGAATCAAAGCAAACCTGAAATATTTAGGTATAAAGATTCAGTGGATTAGTGAAAAGACAAAGATATGTTGTAGAGTAAAAGTGAAGGAATATATTTGATATCTAAATATCAAAACCCTGTGTCCTGAAACTAAAATGCATGAATTTTTAAATAGAATGTTCAATGTTCACTTTGTGTCATGGATGAGAATACAGAATGTACTTACATATTCCCCAGAAAGAGCTTATAATCAGACTATTCTAATTTATAGAAAATTGTTTTCTTTTGTTTAATTTTTTGTTTGGGTCATACTTTGTATTGTTAGACCAGATGTCTGGAAGTTTAAAGGACTCACTACATCACAGATACTTATCTGTCACCAATTCAGGAATGAATTACTAAGTTATTTCTTGTCCCCCAGTGTAGAGATGCTGTGTATCTGGTATTTAAAGGCAGCTAAAAGAGCCAAGTAGTATTCAAGCAAGTTTGTCAGATCTCTCCAACTCTTTAACAAGTCTTTCTGTTGCACTGTTAATGGTATTTGGTTTTGTGTTGTATTTCCTAGGTTTGCTGGGATGGGGAATCTGCTCAAAGTCCTTACCAGGGAAATTGAAAACTATCCACATTTTTTCCTGGATTTTGAAAGTAAGTTCCAAAAATGAAAAGATATGATGAAAATTTTTCACTTTCTTTATAACTTGTTTGTTAATAAAGAAGTTATAACAAAAAGATTTTATGATAAACCAAATCCAACTGTTATTATGGATTCCTTTTTGAGTTTTAACAGAGATCATTTTTATTTTTTCCCCTATTTTTTTTTAGAACCTAGATGATTTTTACATGTTCATATGTTCTTGGTTTTCTTTGATCTGTAGTTCTCCCATAAGTCTTCATTATATATTTTTCCTAATAATGTTTATGAATCACTACCTCATATCTTAAAGAAACATAGTAAGTGTAGCAATCTACACAGATCAACATAAAACAAATAACACTAGAAGTGAAATGAAAAAGTAATCAGAATATAAATTTGCAGATAATATGTATTTTGTTTTACCATCACCATATGTTCTTTATGTACTTCCTATATGATTATACAACACCGTTTTGGGATTTTGAGATATTCTTCTTTCATTCAAAAGGTTATGTTTCTTTTACCAAAAATTTTATTTTCCTAAGAATAAAATAAGGAGCCCTGGAAGCTTCACCATTGGGCTTTTAACTGTAAATGTGGATGTTCAAACTGACCACGCTCTGTCTGGGAGAAAGACAAGGCTGTCTGCTTCTCTGAAGATTTATGGTCTTAGAAGCCTTTAATGGGGTAACAATGAGTTGGTATTGATTCCATTCTCATCAATTCCCATGGCAGTGGGTTTGCTTTTTATTTTTTTAAGAATAAAATAACTTAAGATTCATGACTAAGTAAATACCAAGATTGTTTCTTCCCTTTTTTATTTTCTTAATCGCATATAGTTTAAAATGAGACGAACTGTCATTTATAATCAGACCAAAGCTCATGTTTTTACCTTCCATCATGTGCTACTTGTTTTTAAAAAAAATTATGATTCCATAAAAGCAACAGCAGTTAAATGGGGTTTTCAGTATTAACTATTTATTGCAAACTTTAATCTGCTCTGAACTTTACTTTTTCAAAATTATTTCAAAATGGAACTTTCTCACACATCGACTTAGCATTTTAACAGAGAGACTTTAGAAATAAATGCCAAGGTGCACTAATGCAAAGGCGAAAGATCCCTAGAGGCATCTTTTGAGTATTGTTTGATTTGCGTAGAATATTTACTTGAAAAAGTAACCCCAAAGATTATTCTGGGGGCAAACAGTAATCTACATTAAATTTACTGAATGACAGCTCATTTCTGACATAAATCAGTTTGCTGCTTTTGCTGTTGTTGCTGTTGTTATTTGTGGGGTTTGGTTTGGTTAAGTTTGGTAAGGGGTACAGCTTGGAGATCTAGAGCCAGCTTGATTTGACACCAGTTGAGATTTGTTTGTCTACCGGTGTAACTTTTGCTACACTTCTGAAATATATCTTGTTGCTATTATTCTTGTTTTCAAAATGATGATCTATTTAATTTAACACATTTTTACAAAATTATTATTATTTTGGAGTCCTGGTGTGTCGCTGCGGGTTAATACATTGGACTGCAAGGTTGGTTTGAACCCCAAAATTTGCGGTTCAAGCTTATCAGCCACTCCCCAAACCTTGTGTAGGGTCCCTATGAGTCAGAACTAACTTGATGGCACTTAACAACAACAAACAACCCTTATTTTACTATTTACATTTTTAATTGCTCTCTTCCACTTCTTGTTATGCATTTATTAAATTGCTGCATTCAGCTTGTACAAAGGCCAAAATAGTTATAAAATACCATATTTATTCACAACTATGTTGTTGTTAAATGCCATCGAGTCAGTTCCAACCCATAGCAATCCTATATAGGGTTTCTGAGGAGCAGATGGTGAGCTTGAACCACCGACCTTGCAGTTCTAATGGCTTTGCAGTCTGACGCGTTAACCCATAGTGCAACACCAAGACTCCATTCACACCTATAGAGCCATAGAAACACCTAGGGAACTTACATCCTTGTTCCTTTACTGGAAGCCACATTCTGCTGTTCATACATTCAAGTACCTACCAGAATTTCTGGTGTGGTACTATTGGTTAATGCACTGGACTACAAGGTCAGTTTGAACCAAAAGGTCACTGGTTCAAGCTCACCAGCTCAAGCTCACCAGCAGCCCCTCAGAAACCCTATACAGGGTTGCTGTGAGTCAGAACTGACTCAGTGGCACTTAACAACAACAACCAGAATTCAGTGGCCCACATTTACCCAGTTAAGCTGTTCTTAGATTAGTGGCTTTACTGGATAAAGCACTGGACCTGGACCGCAAGGTGGATTTGAACTGCAAGATCAGTGGTTCAAGCTCACCAGTGTCTCTTTTGAAACCCTGTACAGGGTCACTGTGAGTCAAAACCAACTCAAACTTGATGGCACTTAGCAACAACAATGTTTCTACAATGTACCACTGTTCAGTTCTTTGCCATATCTAACCTTCAAATACTTTAAAGTAATAAAAGTAAAACCTTCAGAGATTTTAAGTAGTAATTTTCAAAAGTTCTCTGGAGTATTAGGTGTCTGACACAATGACTCAGGGAATCTTCTAGACCTTAAACAAGTGTCAGTGAATAGAGAAGAGTCTCTGGTTGAAATGTGTCCCTTCCATCCTACAACCAGAGAACTCTAGTCTACTCAGTCTTGTGCTTTGGACATTCTATTAGAATTAGTATTGAACTGGGAACCACATGGTTAACAGTTCAAGCTCATCAGCCACTCCACTATAGAAAGAGGATGCTTTCTATCCCCACAAAGATTACAGCCTGAGAAACCCTATACAGAATCACTATGAGTCAAAACCAACTCCACAGTAGTTAACAACAACAGTTACTATTTTAAAGAAAGAAAAATTATCGTGACTGTCTTAGTTATGTAATGTAGCTATGACTGAAATACCACACAACATGGTTGACTTTAACAAACAGAAATCTATTTTCTCACATTTAAGAAGGCTAGAAGTCTAAATTCAGGGGAAGGCTTTCTCTTGCTGTTGACTCTGGAAGGAGGTCCTTGTCTCTGTTCAGTATCTGTGGGTATAACACCCCTTAGAGATCTTCACGACCATGGCATCGATCTTTCCCTGGAATGGAGAGGTTCACAGTGCAGGACCCAGGATCCAAAAGATGAACTCCACTCTGGACTCTTCTTCCTTGGTGGAACTAAGGTCCCTCTTTGACTCGTTTGTTTAATCTCTTTTATATTTCAAAGGAAATTGACTCAAGATACAACCCAGTTTTGTAAATTGTACCCTGTTTCATTAACATAACTGCAACTAGTCCTACCTGATTGATGTCTTCTTGTTCTTGATGTTAAGTGTCATAGAGTTGGTTCAGACTCATAGAGACACAGTATAGGCTTTCTGAGGAGTGGCTGGTGAGTTTGAACCACCAACCTTGTGGTTCAAACCAACGTTGCTTATCCTATGATGCCACACCAGGCCTCCATATTTTAGTGATGAAAATTTACAGTACATAAGAGAATCACATTCAATCACAAAATGAAGGATAATTACGTAATTCTCAGAATCATGGTCTAGCCATGGTGACACGTATTTTTGAAGGACATAATTTCATCCATAACATTCCATGTCTTTGGCACTTGTAAAACACATTCACCCCAATATATCATCCCAAATGTCAGAAATCAACTGCAAGTCATTATCATAACTGCTACTAATACTGCCTGATTAGCATCACTGTTGCTGTTGTTAAGTTGTATCAAGTAGCCCTTGAGTCTGTTCTGAAAGCATCCTTGTATAGCGTTTTTGAGGAGTAGCTGTGGGGTGTGAACCATTAATGTTGAGGTTAGCAGTCCAGTGCATATCCTATAGCACCATGCCAGAACAACAATGAACATCATAAAGGTGGGGATTTACAACATATATCACAAAATGGAACCATGTTGATACATATATTTGGGGGACACAATTCAATCTGTTGTTGTTTTTCTGACACATAGCATCCCTGTGTAGCATCTCCAAAGAGCAACTGTTGGTTCTGAACTGCTAACCTTGTAGTCCAGAGCATCCATTGTGCTTGTTGTTAAGCACCATTGAGTCAATTCTGACCCATAACGACCCTGTAGAGAGTTTCCAAGGAGCAGCTGATGAGCTTGAATCACTGACCTTGCAGTTAAAATGACTTCTCAGTCTGACTCATTAGCCCACAGTGCCACATCAGGACTCCAGAGCATCCATTATTGTTGTTAAGTGCCATC
>NW_006408534.1:31138475-31150225 GCF_000296735.1 Chrysochloris asiatica
TTTCTTGAAAGATTTCAATTTTTATTCCATCAATTACTGGAGCCTTGTTCTTTGCTAATTCCTTCAGTGCACCTTAGACTTCTTCCTTCAATATCATTGGCCCTTGATCATATGCTACCTCTTAGAATGGTGGAACATCAACCATTTTCTTTTGGTACAGTGACTGTGTATTCGTTCCATCTTCTTTTGATGCTTTCTGCATCATTCAATAATTTGCCCAGAGAATCTTTTAATAATGAAAGTTGAGGCTTTAATTTTTTCTTTAGTTCCCCCAGCTTGAGAAATGCGGAGTGTGTTTTTCCTTTTTGGTTTTCTGATTCCAGATCTTTGAACATTTTGTTGTAATATTTCACTTTGTCTTCTTGAGCTGACTTTTGAAATTTTCTGTTCCGCTCTTGTACCTCCTCATTTCTTCCATTTGCTTTAGCATCTCTATACTGGAGAGCAAGTTTCAGTGTCTCTTCTGACATTCATTTTGATCTTTTCTTTCTTTCTTGTCTTCTTAATGACTTTTTTGCTTTCTTCCTGTATGATGTTCTTGATGTCATCACACAACTCTTCTTGTCTTCAGTCTTTAGTTTTTAATGTATCAAATTTGTTTTTCAGCTGATCTCTAAATTCAGGTGGGATCTATGCAAGGTCATATACTGGCTCTCCTGAACTTGTTTTCATTTTTTCAGCTTCAGTTTGAATTTGCATGTGAGCAATTGATGGTCTATTCCACAGTCTGCCCCTGGCCTTGTTTTCACTGATGATATGGAGCTTTTCCATTGTCTCTTTCCTCCAGGACTCCATAGCAGTGGCTAAAATGAAAATCTTGCTTTTTGAAAATGGCTTATGGTACCAAAACTTGAAAATGTATATTGTAATCTACAAATGCAATTTCTTAATGAGACAGAAATATGGACTATTTCTGTGTTTAGTGGCTCATTAGACTTAGAGCTATAGCATTTAAAGAAAATTTTGAAATATAAATTTATAAAAAGTATAAAATCCTGCTTATGTCTTCATAAATCCCAAATAGAGTAACTTTATTTCACAAAAGAAGAAACTGAAACTTTGAGAAGATAAATAACTTAATTAGTTATCTGGAAAGCTAGCCTGGGGTGAATCATGACAGACATGGATCCCAGGCCAAGAAGCTTAAGGCTGAAGGTCCATAACCCTCTCCAAAAATAATCACTGAACAAAGGAGTGAACAAGATCTGAGCAAATAAAAATCTTATGAGTGCTTATGTTTAAAGGAAGCATGAGGAGAGCATCCTATAGTCACTTTAGAGGAAGAAGGGAAGCTGTAAATTGAGATTCCTGAGGAATAGGGCCTGGATCCCAATACTTAGTTCTGTGTTGATCATTGAGTGCTATAGATGGGGTGAATCTCCTTAATAGATGCTGACCATAAGTAGAAACAGAGTGAGCAGGATAACTCCACATAGCCAGAAGAGGACAGACTTTCTAGGAGGGAGTGTAAACAGATGCAAATGATGGCTTAGCATTCCGGGAGGGTGAGACTTTGAAAGGGGATAACAAATTGATCAGTAGGCTATCCAACTGACAGAGCAGTTTCAGAATCTATTGCTTGAATACAGACTCTGGATTGCAAAGAGTTAAGGAGTGAGAGGTGGTGGGAGCAAGGAAGGCTGAACAGAATGTTGGAATGGCTTAAGTGAATTTGGCATCTCTACTTTGACTGTTGAATATTCTTTTTGAAGTTGGTGATGGAATATAATTGAACAGGGTCAAATAGATATAATTAAGCTGGGTCAAAACATAATAGAAAATTAGATACATCTGTCTTCAGGTTTTCCAGTTGCATAGATCTGATTTTAAATTCTTGCTTGACCTTTGTAGAGAGTTCCACAAATTATGCTCACATTTATAAGTAATCACTTAAGAATTGATTTTTTTACTGGTTTTTCTTTTGTTTGTTTTTAATTTCACTATTATTTTTCTGCTTTTCTTTCTACCTTCTCCCCATGTCTCTATTTTCACTTTGAAGGTTGGGAAGCAGGGGAGAAACTGATTCATATAACCACCTAATCTTTCAGGATAGATGGTTTTAGAGACAGTGAATGGTAAGAAGTATGCTTGAAGTGTTGTTGATGATTTCTTCCCTAGACCCACCCATTAGGATAGTCTAAGTGGGCATCAGGCAATGAAGTAGTTCTGGTGATTCCTGGACTGAAATGACTATTAAAAACATTTGGCAAATTTTTTTTTGACATAATTGTGGGCATCACCCACAATTCTGTAAAAAAAAACAAAAACAAAAAAAAAACAAAAAAAAACCCCACTGAATTAAAAAAAAATTAATTCAGTGGTCTAGTTCCAAGAATCTGCTTTTACCTAAATGATGATCAGCCTGAGCTGGGAAACAAATTTGTATCCACTTGTGTGAGCTTCCTCAAGATTGCAACCTAACTTCTCTCACCCTAGCAGATCTGGGTGATGTCTTACACTTATTTCATATCTTGTCCAATTTTCAAGCATGGAGCTTGGCATGAAGTAAAAGCTTAGGAACATTCATTTTGATTGATGCTCATTAAGTAAATCTATATGCAGAGTATTTTCTGCATTCTTATCATCAGGCTAGATTACAAGGAATGGGGTAGGTCTTCTTGGTAGGGTAGGGAGGTCTGGTTGGGTGGAAGGGGGCATATAATCAGAAGAACAATGAAAGAACATGACCTTGTCTTCAAGCAATAAATAATTGTCTTGGCTACATAAGATGTAAGCATGCTGGAGAGATAAAACACCAATGCAGGTAGGAGTGAAGAGGTCTTCAGTTGTTTGAACATATAGCAGGTAGTGGGCTAGCAAGAAGAAATCCAGTTTCTAGGGTGGGGTAAGAATGCTTCTTGGAATAGCAGGGGTCAGAAATAGATTTCTTCTATGACAAATCCATTTTATGAGCATAATAAGAACACAAAGAACAATAAGGCATAAGTGTTTAAAAATGATAAAGCTTCCAAATCATTGTACTCTCAGAAAGACTGAACATTTTGACAATAGTTTTTCTGTACTATAAGCTCCTCTTTTTTAAAATGAGGGAGACGTGATGCACATTAACCTGTCAGCTGCATTTGTTGACTCAGACCACTTCCTGCTACTACTGCTCTATTTTTATCTGGTACAGTGTCAGGTCTCATCTGCTAGAATTGTTCAGAGGAGACGAGATAATCTTAAAAAAGGAGAGGTGGGAAGAATAAAGGGTATATTTTTATCTATTTTTCTCACTTACAAATGAGAAAAGCAGACCAGCATGGGGAAGCAATTTATTTAGGGTAAGACAGATAGTCACAATGATTCCTTAAAATTTCAACACTTTTTAAAAAGTCCTTTTAGTCTATAATGTCAATATTCTTATAACTCTACCAGGTAGGAGGCAGACAGAGCTAGTGTTAACTTCTCTGCCTTTTACTAAGAGCTAAGATTGATTTGTTTGCCCCAAGGTCTGACATAATAAAGCTGGAGGTAGGACCCAGCTCCCCCAACCCTCACCCTCCACCATTTATAGTACCACAGGGATTATAGTGCAAGTGTGTGAAAGAGACAGCCTGTCAAGTACTTTAAACTTCCCAGCTCTTTTTAGTCTCTGGTCAGACTGCTCTCTAGGAAAGGGTTCTGTCCTCTATTGTAGAATGACTAATGTTTCTGTGAAAATAATTGTCAACCCAGTCACACTTATATTTTTCAATGGACCTTTCCAATCTTACGTTGTTTCTGTAAGCAGTTAATATTCTGGTATAAATCATTATTGTTCTACATACCCAAATGCTAATAACAGATAGTGATTTATGTGTCTTGGTTTATCCTGAAGGGAAGGGAGGTTGGGAGAGTGAGGAATGAAGAGCTATAGATTTAATTTATGGCTTTGACAAATACCTTTTGCTGTACCTTTCTTTAGTGTTTATACGCTGGCCTTTGGGGTACTGTATATCCAGCTGATGAAATGACAAAGCTTCTATCAAAACCAACAATAGCTCAAAATAAATTGTGTTTTTAACTCCTAATATCTGAGGTTAATTTGAATCTCTATCAGACTTTGCATACATTCCTAAATAGGTTGTTATTAGGAAGTATGCGTGTGCCTGGTTTGTTTAAAGATAGAATGAGTCTTTGGTTGATGCACAAAAATAAAGGTATTTGGATTAGACAGTCCTCTAGTATGAGCTCTACTGTAGTTGTGTCCTACATTCAGTTCACCAAAGAAAATCCTGACAAAGCACATTGCCACCTTAACTTTCCATTAGCAGGTGAAATACTATCCACTCTGCTTTATGTAATTATCATCATAGTCCGCAAGGAAATCCTCCAATCTACTCTGGTGACATCAAAATGTTGACAGTTCATATTCACCATCACTTGTACATGAAACTGGAGAAGGAAAACGATATCCCCTGAAAACAAAATTAACCCTGTTAAACTAATGTGATTGATAAATGAATATTTTCTTTTCTATTAAAGATTATAGACGCTTTGAATTTAGTGAGTTTTTGATAATAAATACATGTATGCAAGGTCATGGTATACATGATACATTTTCATACTTTCTGAAATAGGAAGTCCAGGGCAGGGGTTTAAATCATTGCCTGGGTAATGACCTGGATAGACTGGTCTCAGGGCTCATGGAAGTATTGGTTTCGGAAATTGCCTTTGTAAATCATAGGGATTTTGAACAGCTTCATTGTTAGACAGTAGTAGCCCCAGCTTTGTGTGACTGTTCTCCTCAATTTCGATGAAAGGCTTGCTAATGATTCCAAGTTTAGAATATGACTCTTAGAAGACACATCGCAAAATAATTCATTGGCCAAGGCTAAAAATAGAGATTCGTTCCCCATCAATAGAATTAAATATGTGTGTCTTTGACTAAAATCTTTGTGTAAAAATATAGAAAAATGAAACTCATAGCTTAGAGTTCCTGTTTACTGAGCAAATATTTAGGCGACTGACAATAATTTAAATATAGTAATTGCATCCACCAACCCTTTAAAGTATCTGAATAGCTTCTTTGGCATTTGGAAACACAATTAATTTTAGAAACATGGGCACCAATTGAATCTGAATATGAAGAATGGCTTAAGTATGGACAGCAAAGCTTCTCAAATCAACAAGAAGGAAAATCATAAAGATTTAGCAAGTATTAAAACAACAGCATGAAGTAATTGCCAAGAAAATGCACAAACAAAATGAACTCAGTACAGAAAACCTCACTGCAGCTGAAGAAAAGAAATAATAACAGAATACTCTGAAGAATTATACACCAACAAATTTGAAAATCTAGAAGAAATTGACAAATATTTAGAAAAACATGACCTACCTAAACTAATACAAACTTAGCAGCTCTGATTGTTGTTGTTGTTAAGGGCCGTCAAGTTAATTCGGACCCATAGCAACCCCATATAGGGTTTATGAGGAGCGGGTGGTAATACATGCATAAATACACTGTCAAACATAACTGAAAACACACAAACAGTAGATGCCTTCAACCTCCTAAAACTAGATAGTTATGTGCATGAAAAAATTTTGCCAAAAAAGTATAAAAAAACCTACAGACTGGAAAAAAAAATTTTACAATGACATCAGACACAGGACTGTCAGTCTCTAAAATGTATAGGAAATTATAAGGCCTCTAAAATCCCGTTAAAAATGGGCACAGAACATAAACGGACACTTCACTGAGGAAGACTTTCAAGTGGACAACAAACATATTAAGAAATGTTCATGACCATTAGCCATTGTTGTTGTTGTGAAATGCCGTTGAGTCAGTTCCGACTCATAGTAACCTTGTATAGGGTTTTTAAGGAGTGGTTGGTGGGTTAGAACCATCAAACTTTTAGTAAGCTGTTCAGTGCTTATCCTACCTACAGCACCATACCATGAGTCCATTGGAGAGATTCAAATCAAAACAACAATAAGATAGCATATCAACCCAGCAATATTAGCAAAATTAAAATAAAACAAACAGAAAACAACAAACGCTGGCGATGGTGTGGAGAGTCTGGGAACTTCATACATTACTGATGGGACTGTAAATGGTGCAGCCACTGTGGAAAATAGTATGGCACTTCCTCAAAAACTTGGAAATAGAAATACCATATAACCCAGCAATCCCTCTACTTGGAATATATCCACAGGAAATAAGAGCCATGACACATAAAGACATAGGCACACTGATGTTAATCACAACACTATTCACAATATCAAAAAGATGGAGACAGCCTGAATGCCCATCAATGGAAGAGTGAATAAACAAACTTTGGTACATACACACAACAAAATATTATGCAATGTTGAAGAATAGCAGTGAATTTTGTGAAACACCTCAAAACATGGGTGAATCTGGAGGAACATTATTCTGAGTGAAATTAGTCAATCAGAAAGGACAAATATTGAATGAGGCCACTATTGCAAAACTCCAAGGTTTTCATGTTTAAAAAAAAAAACAATTGGTGGTTACCAGGAGTGGGAGGAAAGGGAGAATAATACACTGGATAGAGGGTAGAAACATGTTAACTCTGGTGATGGGGAAGGCAATATTACAAGAAGAGGTAGGTTGGTATATGAATGATGAAGATAGGTGAACATACAGTGAGATATGCAAAGGTTAAAGGGGATAGAGGCAAATACTGTCATACATGTAGCCCTGGAACAGCATTGTTCTGCGGGTAGATACATGGACAGATACACCGTGTGAACAGGTCTGGGAGAAAAAAACAGGAGTATACCCACAAATAATATAAGGGTCTGAAAGAGGATATTTATATATGGGTATTTACCTATGCTGCAAACACACCTATGAATGTGGTGGAGCATACAGGAGAGAAAATGATTAAAATTTCCTAGGTATTATCAAACATCTTAAGACAAGGAGCTGCTGGGCCTTGGGGTTAAGGACCATAGTCTCAGGATACCATGGCCAACTGGCATAGCATGTCCACTAAGACAACGTTATACATTTTACTTTGGTGAGTAGTGACTGCAATCTTAAAAATTCATGAATCACTATCTTAAGGTATTACTATTGGTCTCTCCATGTGCACAAGAAAAAAAGATTAATTAAAATTTGAAAATGCTTAGAATCAGCTTGTCCAGTGGACCAAGTTGCATGTTAGCATCAATCACAATGACTCTGAAAACAGAAGAACTAGATGATGCCCCGCTACCACTACCAAAAGCTTTGAAAGGGATCACATTAGAAAGTCCCAGATGAAGTGGGAGAAAATTTGGGTGAAAACTCAAAACTATTAAAAAAAAAAAAAGAAGAAGAAGAAGACCAGACGTACTTATCAGAAAGAGGCTGGAGGAACCCAACATTATGGCCTGTAACTACCCTTCAGGTTTGGAACAGAATTTACTCTTGTGGCCCAATTTTCAGCCAAGTAGTTGATAGGTATGTAGGAGGGACAGCAACACTAATAAAGTATGATCACTATGGAATGGTCAGTCATTGAAGATCAAAAGGACAGCATTTACCTAAGGGAAACTTAGAGAATGGATGAGAAGAAGGGTGGAATGGAAATTGGAACCACAGGGAGGAAGGGGGCTAACTGTTGTTACATGGAGTGTTTTACAGTCACTAAGATGAAACTGTGTATGATTTGTTGAATGTAAAACTGATGATCTTGTCTGTTACCTTTGCTCAATTCACAATAAAAAGTGTATGAGATTCACGTCTGAAATAAATAATGGATGATTTAAAAACACAAGTGTTAACAAAGGTTTGAATAGCAGATTTTTATGTAGATAAACGCATACATCTGAATGGTAATCATTAGATATGTAGCAATATAAAGATCATTTGGGGTGAAGAGACAAAGGAAAGGATCTAAAAGTAATAGGACCTATGCTTCTGTCACTGTTTCCCAACATTGATCGCTCAGTCAAACATGGTCAGTTTTAAAATTTATTCACTAATTGATCAAATGTTTACTGACTATATTGCAACATACAGGACCTTGAGGACAAGAATGCTGACCGTGTCTTGAAAAATCTCAGAATTCAAGAATAAAAACCATCTCAAAACATATTGTGATATGTACATATAATTCATTTAATTGTTACTCAACAAAATTTTTTGATCATCTGGTATGTGCTAAACTGTGTTAGACGCTGAGAATATAATGTCAAGTGAAACAAATATGACCAGAGCCCACAGACTAGTGGAAAAGATGATCATTACTTCATTCTTACAGTCTGATTACTTAGCTGGGGAATGAAAGTAAGGTGTCCATTCCATATAGAAATCATTGACTTCTATAAAAATTTGAATCAATATGAAATATCACAAAGGGTTACACAGTCATTTTTCCATTTAAAAAGAGACAGATAGACAGATGGACAGAAAAGACTAGAGCCTTTCTCCAATGTGTGTTTAGCCATGGAGACTTGGAAAGTGAAGTCACGGGTGAGATGAATGCTCTGTGAAGCCAGGCTTACATCACTCTAGTCCAGAAGGCAGGGACCATGCTGCTGGCACCACCAACCTAATTATTATCTGGGAAGAGAGGTAACTTCAAATTCAGGGCTGGGGAAAAAGAAATAGGGCATCCAATTAAACTAACAAGTTATGGAATAAAATAAGCCAACACATTTCTAAGCCCAGATGAAAGAAGGAATGATAGTTTAAATTTCTTCCATCCAAACCCACCTCTCTTTTACTAGGCTCAAGCCAAAATATTTCTAATAAGACACGAGGAAATCTGCCAAAAGAAATAGTTTTTGAGAAAGGGAGAGTAGAGACTGAGGTTCTTGTTTCATAGGTCACCTAGTTGCCAAGAGAGAATTACTATATCATGAAAGATACTCACCACAACTTCTAACTCTGTTACCTCAGGAGCTCCATGTTACTAACCCAGGTGGCCCATTGTGGTTAATAAATGGCAGTGTTGTTTTATGGTAGTAAATGTTCTTTCACCTGAGACAGCCTATCCTTAAACCACCACCATTCTTAAATGATCCCTTCGGAAGCTGTTTATATTAAGAGCCACAAAATCTCTATATATTTTGTTCATTTATTCTGTTTATCTTTAAGAAATGAATTTAAAACAAAGGTAAAGAAGAAGACAAACTAATTGCCTTCAAGTCTATTCCCACTCATGAGGACTTCATCTGTGATAGAGTAGAACTGTGTGCCAGTCATTGTTTTATATTTGAATCACTTAGGAAAGACCTCAGTTTTTAAAAAATGGACTTTGCAATCTTTCTTCTTTATGTATAATTAATCATAAAAACTGTTTTTGTTTTATTTTATTTGTTTTTGGTCAGTTATTTGTGTTGTTTTCTCAGGTGTCTTCTTGTAATCCACTTAGTTTTATATCTGTTTTGTCTAAAATATATCTAATGATGACATATTCAGATTCAGTCAAGACACAACCAAGATCAAAGGTTTCCTTTACTAGACTCAAAGTCCCCCCATACTATTTTATAATTGTATTGAAATTGACTTATATGCTTCTCAGAATCTTGGTTACAGACTCTATTTTGCTCTTCCTCTTTTAAATAAGTGTCTCTCTATTAACTTGTCTTTGTTTAACTTGTCATTTTTTTTATGTATTCACCAACAAGACTGGGTTTGCATTAATGAGCATTTCATTTTTATTTGTTTTCTAAGATCTTTGCTTTGTTACTTGTACGTTCTCTTCTCTGATTTTCTTCCTCCTGGGAAATTGGCAGCATCAGTCTAGAATTCTGTTCCTCTGAATTGCTTTCTGTAGTTTCAGGCTCCCTAGCTTACATGGATGGAGGTTTCTGTATAAGACACATATGTCACTTTGAGAACAGTTTTAGAAACAGGAAAAGGGAAACTTACAAGGTGAATTAATCCAGAGAGCAGTATTGTACCTAGGAAAACAGCAATTTTTGTGTGTAACAATGGACCAGTAAAAAGAGATAAAGGAGTAATAAGAATCTTTGCCCCTTGTTTTTTCCCATGGTAGATTCTCTAGTATAACCTGACTAGTCTCTGTCATCTTCCTGGCCCCACGTTTGTTGTTAAGTGCCGTTGAGTCAATTCTGACCCATAGCAATCCTGTATAGGGTTTCCGAGGAGCAGCTGGTGAACTTGAACCACCAACCTTGCAGTTCAAACAGCTTTGCAGTCCAGTGCACTAACCCACAGTGCCACACCAGGTTTCCAGGCTATACTCTCTTCACTGAGTCCTGGTGTAGTGCTGTGGACTAATGCACTGGACTGCAAAGTCACTTTGAACTGCAAGGTCAGTGGTTCAAGCTCACCAGCCGCTCTTTGGAAACCCTATACAGGGTCGCTATGGATTGGAACATACTCGACGGCACTTAACAAAAACAATAACAGTACATGGGTACACTTCCTTTGGCCTTCCATCTACCCAGCTCAAATCCCAATTCTTAGATTATGTTTTTCTCACTCCTCCCAAGCCACAGTCATTTTTTCCTTCTCTAGACCTTGATATGCATGTATGTGTATTAAAAAAGCAAAAGAACAAAGTTGCTGTTGAGTCATTTCTAAAGCACAGTGAAATCATGAGTGTCAGAGTAGAACTGTGTGTGCTCCAGTGGGTTTTGACTGGCTGAGTTTTCTAAAGTAGATTGTTAGAACTTTTTTTCCTAGACACCTCTGGGTAGATTCAAGCCTCTAACTTTTAAGTTGTCAGCTAAATGTATAAAAACCATTTGCATTGCCCAGAAACTCCATATGTATATCCTAGCTAAATTCTGCCCCATTCCTAGGAATTACCGTTTGCAAAGTTTCTAAATGGCCTAAGAAGACTTGGTCTTTATATTTAAACAGAATCACTATATAGTGGTGAATTCCATCCTTAATTTCTTAAGTAACACATTAATTTCTTGGGTTTTAGGCGAAACCTAGTAAGTAAAATGGTCTGAAGAACTCTGTTGGCATCACTTGTCAAGGGTTTAGCCTTGGGGTAACTTAAATCCAGCAGATGGCTACTGAGCAGAAGCAGCCACATCTGGCCAAGCACACAGGTGAATAACCTTTCTGAAGGAGGCTCATTTCTGAAGACACAGTCAACATGGTCTATGCCTCACTAAGATCTCACCTGTATTGTAAAAGATGCCTGTTTTACCTTAAGAGAAGCACTTACATCTGGTTATATTCTAAGCGGTACACCCCCGCAAAGATTAGTTAAAGCTAGAGTTTGATTTGGAGAGTGCATCAATGAAGTTTGCTGAGAGAATTCAGATTTGGATATTTGAAAATGAAATTTTGAAAACTGGCAGCTGTCTCCTTTGTCTATGTGAGTTCCTTTGTTTGAGATCATATGGCTAATTCCATACTAACCCAGGCAAAGTAGCTATTATGTAGAAATTATGAAATAAATGAAACTCAATCTTTCTACCACTCACCCTCCACCCACTAGCCTTTATAGATTACTGCTAGAGACCAGAACTACAGGAATGGAATCAAATGATATCAGTAATTCTCACTGGTTATCTGAGTGACGTTTCTTCTTGGTTGTCCCATGGCTGTTAGAATATTTTCTTAATTGATATACACTTGAATGTGTTACTTATTTTTTTGTGGGTAACATTCACAGTCAAGACCAAAGATAAGCAGAGCTATTCCTGAATCCTTTTTTTTGTTGTTGTTAGAACTCTGGAGTAAAAATTCATGTTCAGTAAGAAGTCTCAGTGCCTTCGCTTACCAGTATGTTCTGGAAAAACTGTTCTTTCTCATGGATTTGATGGTACCATTATCCAGTTTTGAAACTTATTTTATAATTCTGGAAAAACTGTTCTTTCTCATG
>NW_006408534.1:31150325-31177236 GCF_000296735.1 Chrysochloris asiatica
TCCAGTTTTGAAACTTATTTTATAATTCTGGAAAAACTGTTCTTTCTCATGGATTTGATGGTACCATTATCCAGTTTTGAAACTTATTTTATAATATGGAAATATGAGGGAATTTATTTTCTCAACTTTATTCATATTCACAAATTTTCCATTATATCAGAATTATTCAACAGCTTTTACTATTAAAAACTGACCCCAAAAGAAAAAGTTTATTCTTTGTATAACCCAGTAGATGGCTAAGTACTTGGTAGGTGTGCAAAACATTGTAGGCGTGCATAAACAAATGAGTGAGCTACAGTGATTTCAACATGATAGGCTTATTGTGTGCAAAAAAATTGATGAATATTTTGAATTGAGCAATGAATGTGTTTTTTGGGGGTTTCTCTTTGCAGTAGTCTATTACATGAAGATGTTAATATCAAACTCACAGGAAAATGATAGGATTGTCTAGCAGATAGAACTGAACTCTAATGTTTTTCTAAGCTTTTTATAAACACAAACTTTCTTTGTGTCTTGGTTTCCCTGTTGCTTAGATGCCCAGCCCACAGAAGGAGAGAGAGAAATATGGAACCAAATCAGCGCAATCCTCCAGGATTCTGAGAGCATCCTCGCAGACCTGCAGGCTTACAAGGGAGCGGGGCCAGAGATCCGAGATGTATGCCAATGATAATACTGAGCTGACAGCACCCCAGGAGGAGAAAGGAAAGCCAGACACACACACTCACAGAAAGATTGAGTAATAGTACTAGCATTTCCTAGAGTACTAGGAAAAACACAAGGAGAGTAATGTGTCCTTAAAAAAATGTATGAGTAGTCCCTTTTATTTTAATAATAATTATAATTTATCTGCACATATGATGTTGTAGACCATGTAAAATATTCACAATTCTCTTCTACATGCATTTTATATTGTAGGATGCACATTTAAACAATAAATTGTCGCCATATTACTTCAATGAAGGAACACCAACATACAGAATCTGTGAACAGCAGTTGAAATATGACTTGTGAGGTCTGGGTTTACATGTGCTTTCCAACATTTTGTAACAATTTTGGCAATTTCACTAGTATCACACACAGCAGCCATAAACCACCTCATTTTAAGTAGCCTACAGATCAGTCGTCTTATAATGTCTTAGGAGATAAATAGGTCAATATAAGGCAAAACAACAACCAAAAAGATAGGGAAACTGCCAAGTGGATTTTTAAAACCTCATAATGCCTTAAACACAAGAAAACATGCACTCCTTTTACTTTAAATAAGGACTCTTTGGAAATATCAGCAAACACAAGCATTCATGTGTGTGCTCACATACACACATCACCTATCCCAGGCCCTCTGAGAAGAGCACCAATACCATCATAAGTCCCAAGTTGATGAATTCCAGACAGGAAAGGATTTGTGATGAAATAGTTTTATTAGTTAGGGGTATCATTTAATTTAGCTAACTTAGGCAACTTGCAGTCTCGGTGTGATGCTGTAGGATAAGCACTCAACCTCAAGGTTGATTTGAACTGCCAGCTCAGTGGCTTGAACTCAACAACATCTCCTCAGAAACACTGTGTGAGTCGAAATTGACTCAGTGTCACATAGCAACAGCATCGAATTTATATGCCATTATGACATTAGCTTTATTTTAGAAGAATCAAATGATGATGAAGGAGTGATTAATTGCCTCATTTAAATAATGCTATTTTTTGAAAATTTTGCATTCGTGGCAAATAAAAACAAGTTCAATACATGGATCTAATGTAGAGCCATATGAATTATGTTAAAGTTTCAAATCTTCATTGTATATGAGCAACTTGGGGGACAATCCCATAACTGATGTCTGTTTGGTAGTAGACTTTTCAAGAGTAAACAGAGATTGCACATATTTCTAAAACCATTTCTCAAGCTTAAGGAATTTGATGTGGAATGTATTGCTTCTTTTTAAGCACACATTTCTATCATGTTTTTATAGGCAATTCAAAACCCCAATGACATTCAGCTTCAAGAAAAGGCGTGGAATGCAGTGTGCCCTCTGGTTGTAAGACTAAAGAGATTTTATGAATTTTCCATAAGGCTAGGTGAGTATGTGCTTATAGTGTTGCTGGTCCATGTGTGAACTTTCTCCTGGCATTTGAGACAGTAGCAAGAAGAGCTCAGAAAATGATGAGAGGCAGTATTTGTCATTTTCATTTCTTTCAATCTACCACAAAAGTTTTTGGGCTATTCAGAGGGTTTCTATTGGTAGATATCCCTTTGGTTGTATTCTCAGCTATGGCCAGCTCTTGACATTATGGGGAGGGGGGCAGGCTAATCACATTTCTGAATGACAGCGAAGTTGGAGGTTACAAGTTACCTTTTGGCCTCAAAATTTTTTTGGTGGCCGGAGTCATTTGATGAATTTAATGTAGTGAAATATAAGAAACACAAAGATAAAAAGTTCTGCCCTCCAGTTTAAAAAAAAAAAAAAAATACTGTGCCAGAATAGTATAGTTTTTCAGAAACAAGAATAAAGCAAAATCTGGTTGGCAGTAGGCTCAATGTGACTAGCAATATGATACAACTGCTTTCCATACAATAAAGCTATCTCAGGCTATATTAGTTACTGTAGCATATCTAGATCAAGGAAAGTAGTATTTGGATTCCATTAGACTTTTGCCATAAAATGAGTCCACATTTTAATATAAAAACTTGAATTGAAATACTATGAAGGACTAACAGGCATGATGTTGAGATGGTTCAAAACTAAGTCCAAAGAAGAGTAATTGATTAATTGATTCTATTTTATACTAGAGAGCTTTTGAAGACTCTCATGTGAAGGTAGAAGAGAGATCAAATTCTCTCTATGGTCTCTGAAAGTGGAGGTCTAGGCTCAATGAATTAAAATCCTAAGGAACCAAGTTTCAGTTCAATAGAAGGGAAAAGACACCTCAGAATCAAAGCTAACCAAGGTAGGGCCGATTGTCTCAGAAAACAGTGAGCACCTATAAATGGAAAAGACTCTGGAAGATGTCCCTTTTAAAGATTCTGTAGAAGGCATTTAAGGATATACAGAGAAAGGATTAACAAGTTTTTCCGAAAATTGTTGTTTTTAGATACCATTGAGTTAGTTCCGACTCATAGAGACCAGATAGCAAACATTTTAGTGGCAGGCTTTGTTACAGATATTGAACTCTGTTGTTGTAGCACAAAAGCAGACACAGGCAATGCATAAATGAATGAGTATGCATATATCCCAATAAGATGTTATTTACAAAAACAGGAAGTGTACTAGTTTTAATTTGCCAGACATAGTTTTGTTTGTATAGATGATTAATTAGTTGAATGGTTCAGTGCTATTAGAATCATACTGAAGTTATGAAACATATTGAGTAGTGAGCTACAAGGGCAATAATTGTAGAAAAACAGTCCTGGTTAAAAGAGTATGGATGCAAAAAAGAGTTGTTATGGGACCAAATGCCTTTCTCTGCAAAGCAGGTCATCTGATCCATGAGTTCAGAGCTGCTACCTTATCTAATCCTGTATTATAAACGGATATCTAATGCACTTGATCCAAAAATGCACATTTGTGGTTTCCTAAGAGTGTTTGGAATTGAGACTGCCTAAGTATATGAGGCTTTAGAGAGAGAGATTTGCAGAACCTTGTGGCAGTAGGAGACTTCTGCAGTGTAGGCAGCCTACTCAGGCGTGTGAGGCTCCTTATCCTTATGCACATACATCATATGTCACATAGTTATGGGCAAAGACATAGAGAAGGAAGACCCAAGCAGGTTCTCTCTTGAGATTGTCAACTGTGGCTGAGAATTGTGCTATTTGAAGGATCTTTGTGTACCACCTCACACATATATTTATCTCTGACTTTCAGAAAAAGCTCTGCAGAGTTTATTAGAATCACTGACCTGTCCGCCCTACACACCAACCCAACACCTGGAGCGGGAGCAGGCCCTGGCAAAGGAGTTTGCAGAAATTTTACATTTTACCCTTCGATTCGATGAGCTGAAGGTTAGGCCAAAACTGCCTTGGATATTTAAAAACAAACCTTTACTAAATATCTGCTGTGGACAGGCACTCTGCTAGTATTCTGAGTTGGGGAGATAGCAAGATGAGTAAGACATAACTTTCTTCCCTCGATGGACGTAGAACTTGAGGTGAAAATTTTCATCCCGTGGAGTAAAACTAATTAAGACAGTGTTCTGCACATGGAAATTCAAAATCTACTAAGAGAAAACCTTTTCAAGTATCTGGTCCCCATTGAGAACAAATATGCTTTTGCTAGAGTCTGTTGTTGTTAAGTGCTATTGAGTCCATTTTGACCCTGTATAGGATTTTTGAGGAGCTGCTGATTGGAACCACTGACCTTGTAGTTCAAACCGACCTTGCAGTCCAGTGCTTATTCTGTTGTTGTTGTTAAGTGTCATTGACTCATTGTGACCCTGTATAGAATTTCCAAGAAGTGGCTGATGGGTTTGAACAGCCAACTTTCTCCTACATTGCCATTTTAGGCCGTATTCCAGGCCATTCTAAAAACAAAGCATATGTGTGGTTTAAAAGAATAAAGTTACAAGTACATATTTCTTTAAAAAAATTTATTTTAAACAGAAATTGCTTTGACTCTTGTGTAACAAAAGAAGTCCTGGTACATCTATAAAATCTAGTTTCTAGACTCCTAAAGTAAACTTGTATTGCCCCGTGATGCAGAGAAATAATTTTCCTTCCTCTCTTCTGGATTTTAGATGAGGAACCCAGCTATTCAGAATGACTTCAGCTACTACAGAAGGACAATAAGTCGTAACAGGATCAACAATATGCACGTGAGTCCTCTGGTTTCCTGGGCCTCTGCACTCTTCTCCATATCGATTTTGTTTTCTGCATCTGGAACCACACAGAAAAAAGACAGCATGTCTGTCTATAATTCAATTTCCAGATGAAATTATTTGGGGATTTTTGACCATCTCTTTACAAATTGCATTTTCTCTTCTTATTTTTTTATCAGCTAGACATTGAGAATGAAGTCAACAATGAAATGGCTAATCGAATGTCCCTCTTCTATGCAGAAGCCACACCAATGCTGAAAACGCTTAGCAATGCCACAATGCATTTTGTCTCTGAAGTAAGTGAGATTGAGCAACTGGTGCTTAAAAAAAAAAAAAAATTCACATTAAAAACTGCTGGCAAGGCTAACATAGGTTTGTGTATCCCATTTAGAACAAAACCCTGCCAATAGAGAATACCACAGACTGCCTCAGTACAATGACAAGTGTCTGTAAAGTCATGCTGGAAACTCCGTAAGTTCATTCAAAGATTTAATGCACTGTCGTGAGCTCACTCATCCTGGGCCGATTGTCCCAGGAAGAATATCTGTTTATAGTGATGAGGAGGAGAAGGACAATGACATCTAACATTTGATTCAGAACATTGATGTTTATGTGTATATTATCATATTTAATCTCCTAATGAACGCTGGATGATAGATATATGTTTCCTCTATATACACAGTTGAAGAAATTGAAATTTAAATTGGGTAACTGAATTCCCAAATGTTGCATTCATAATTAGAGATCAGAACCAAGACTCAGATCAGAGTTTCTGTTGAGGACATGTAAAGAGCAAGTAGAGGGTTGGGTTAAACAGCTGAGTATTATTAGAAAACCATTGAAGAGGAGACTTTGGAGAAGATGTAGAACTAAGAGTGGAAGTGATAAGTCTGTTGTAAGAATGACAGTGAAAGTGTCTCTTTCCTTCCCTCTTTTTTTTTTTTTTTTTTTTTTTAGCAATTTCTTTGTACCTAAGAGGAGCCCAGGTAGTCTAGTGTTTAAGTGCTTATCTATGAACCAGAAAGACAGAGATTTGAACCCACCAGTATCTCCATGGGAGAAATATGTGGCATTCTATTTCCTTAAAGATTTACAGCCTTGGAAACACCCTGGGACAGTTTTACTCTTTCCTGTAGGGTTGTTACGAGTCAAAACTGATTCAAAAGCAATGAGTTTCTTTCTATGTATATCAGTTCCTAAGTTAAAAAAAAAAATCTCTGGCCCTTCTTCTGTCTCCAGACAAGTGGTCTTACATCCCTGGACCTTGGTTTCCTGTCTAATGATGCACCCATAACGTTACCTCCTTTGCAGAATGTTTGGGAGGGCCAAAGGCATTGATAGTAAATTTATGGTATCTGATGTTCTCTTCAAATGTAAGATGCCATTAATTTCAAATATTTCATTTATACCAAAGTTAAGATTTATTCCAAGACAGAAATAATAATCATCTCTATTGTGGAGCCAATTCATAATGAAATACTTTAGAATTGGCCTGAATTATCTTCATCATCAGGGATCCTGTCAAGGTAAGTGATGAGAATTCCAACTCCACAAATACTATCAGCACAATGAATGGTATGTAATTTCTTTTAGGTGTCTTTGCCAATATAATTCCACCTGCAGCCTCCTTTAACAAAGGCGGTTACTATGACTGTAGTCATGATAGCTGCTGTGTAGAAATGAGCCTTATTTTTGTTCTCCATAATGAAGCCATTATTCTCTATAATCGTGAACCTAGGGACCTGCTATAAAATATTCAAGATTGATGGGCAGGGGAGTGGTGTACATGATCAGCAGACCTGCTGACTGGCAGAAGGGAAGAAAATTTACTGCCCTTTAATTTACCTTAGTTTCGCACTGTATTGCTGGTTGGATACATTCTAGGAGAATTATCATCATGGGTTTCTTTAAGAGCTTATTAACTCAGTTATTTCAGATCTCGGATTGTTCTCAAGAGAGGATTGGAGCAGTGTAAAGTAACGAGTTGTAGGGCCCAAAGTTGAGCATGTGCTGATAAGGATGTAATGCTGCTGCTGTCTCTTCTCTCTTCCAGGGAATACAGGAGTAGGTTTACGAGTGAGGAAACACTGATGTTCTGCATGAGGGTGATGGTGGGGGTCATTATCCTCTACGACCACGTCCACCCTGTGGGAGCTTTCTGCAAGACATCCAAGATTGATGTAAGAATAGCTAAGGAGTGGGCTTTCCAAACAAGAACCTAAAAATTGTGCCAAACAATCCTTGATTTCACTTCCTCTGAGAGTAATCTTTCTAAGTCTTAATCCCTCTCATGGCAGTTCTCTTCATGGCAAGATGTCTAATCTTCTCTTTGTACTTACAACCTTCAAGTGACAGCAGGGATGCCAAGATGCTTATTCCATCAGCCTTTCATCAGAGTGATCACATGAACACTTAGCTTAAGCTGCCCCTTCCATTTACCCGTTTACACCCCCATCACATCCACACACACACACACACGAACACACACCACACAGTACACTCCTTAACGAGAAAAGAGTTGGAACAATGGAACATATGGAACAATACTTAAGACTCTTCAGTCAAATTCCGAAAGACCCTTCTAGCTTCATGTTCCACTACTTCCAAATTTTTGTTCCACCGAGTTACTTGCCTTGTCTTGAATATGCTTGAGCTCTTACCCCTCCCCAGAAGCAAAATCTAAGATGTACCTGAAATATGACCACATGTAGCGTTACATTTCCTGTGCTTTTCATGTGTCAGAGACTTCCTTCTCTCTGGCCTCCAGAGTACTCACCATTATTATTTTCCAACTCCTTCACAGACTCTTCATTCTTTTCACAAGGGTAGAGACCATTATTGATTCTGTTCTACTGTCTAACGCAGTTTTCGGCTCATGGTTCATAGCACTCAATAGATGTTCCATACATATTTTGCTGAGTGAATGAATAACTGAATATATTCAGAAACACTCTGATGTTTTCTTGTTGATTGTGGGATAAAGCCTGCATCCCTTTAACCCAGACTTTTCCTACAGTGTCAAACCCCATAGTATATCCATTGAATTAATTGAAAGCCTTTTAACTGTAGAATCGGCCCTCTTTTTACTAATTTATTTCCACACGGCAAAGTTTGAGTTGCACAATCTATTTTATTCATCTGTAAAGAATAACATCTTTGATGTTGTAACACTGTGTAGAAAGTGTAAATTCTCAGAGTGTCCATGATTCTGAAGAATGCAAGGAACTAAGTATCAATGAAAAATGCAACTTGGATGAGTCACTGTGAGGCTCAGGGCCCTTAGCACAGTTGGGTCTCGCTCTTCAGAGAGGCCTCATGACAGACTTTACATTCTTAAAAATAAAATATAGTTTTTGATTGTGATCAATATATCAGCATCAAAATATCTGTTACTTCAGTAATCTTTACATGTATGATCAGTGATAATAATAAACATTTTCATGATATTGTTCAACTATACCACTTGCAACAAATTTTATGTAGTTACTTTCAATTTACCAAGAGAATAAGCAGTTTTTAGAGAAAATTTAGGAAATACAGAAAATGAAATGTATCTTTCATAATCCCACCACTGACACGTGACCACTGTTTAGTAGTCACATACATATGTCCCTTCTTCTGATATAGATGTTTGTGTGTCTGTTTGTTTCAACATAACAAATTGGCACCATGCTATACATATCATTTTAACATGCATTTAATACACACAACAGTACAAGGGGGGTTTCAAAAAACTTTGTGGAAGAATTCCATTATATTTTCATTTCCATTTTTCCATTCACTTTTTGAAGCTCATTTCTATATCATGGATTTTTTTTTTTTTTTTAAGTAAAGATATTACCTGTGTTCTTTGTGAAATATTAATATTTTTATTCTATAGACTGCAAAGTAAGTAACTGAGTAACTTTATACATATCACTTGAATGCATATTTAGTTTAGTGTTTGGTAACCAGCAAGCTCATCAGCTGCTCTACAGGAGAAAGATGTGGCAGACTGCTCCCTTAATGATTTACAGCCTTGATTACCATATGGGGCAGTTCTGCTGTGCCCTGTAGGATCACTATGAGTTGGACTCAACTTGACAGCATTGGGTTTGGGTTTGTTTTTGTTTTAATTATGGTGTTATTGTTGAATGCTGATGAGTCAGTTCCAGACCATAGCCACCCTATATACAACAGAACAATACACTGCCTGGTCCTGCACTGTCTTCACAATTATATTTGAGCCCATTGTTGCTGCCACTGTGCCAATCCAAGGACATTCTAATTTACCATGACTTTTTTTCCAATTCGTCACAGAGTTAACCATTAAAAGGGTATTGAGTACAATGATGTCTTTTATTCCTGATCTTTAAAATTCTTGCCTTTACATGTATTTATTGAGTGTTTCTGTTGAGCTCACAAATAGTATATAATGTGAAATATAAACACAGATAGTCTTGATGAATATGTAAGTGGACAAGTCACATTAAGAAAGGTCTGTTAATATTGCATGTGTCTCCATGAAAATTTCAGGTCTGTTAAGCAAAACTATTTTCAAGATAGTTCATTTCCTTTAATGAAATAAAGCATCTTCACCCAGGCTCTAGCCCATTTCTAGACAAGTAGTTCCAAACACTGTGTTCCTAAATATTTAAAGTACCAGCATCAACAGATAAACAGCTATTTATTTGTCAGACACTAGAATAAGTACACATATGCACTTATAAAGAACATGCCCCAGAGTGCAAAGCAGAAGCATGGTGAGTTCTTGTAACCCAGATGAGGGGGGAATGCATCTGTCTTAGAGTTAGAAACAGGCAGGGACCAGAGGGTGATGTTTGAGGTGAAACTCAAAGGAGGTGTAGGATATTCCCAAATGAGCGTGTGAAATAAAGAGTATTTTAGGCAGAGGCAGCTGTCAGAGCAAAGTCACTGAAACCCAAAGGGATATGCTCCAGTAGGAAAATAGATGACAATCTTGGGTGCTAGGAAAGGCAGGCTAGGGTACATGTCATTTTCAACTGATTTCCTTAGGACCTCGGGAAATAAACTAATAAATGCTCTTTAATCTTTGTCCCTCTTACACCTTACCCAGAACTGTAGACCCCACATTTTCGGAATAACTAAAGCATGGCATGCTCCAAACTAAAGGTTATCTTGTCACCCCCCAACAATCTGCTCCTCCTCTTGGGTTCTCTGTCTGCATTTTAATCCAATCCATCTGTAATGCAGAAGCCTAGGAATTATCCTAATTTCTTCCTTCTCCATCATGCCCCATGCCCTGTCAGTCATCAAGTCTTATGAAGTGTATCTCTGATTAATCTGCCCATCCCTTCCTTCTCCCTCCTTCCCACTGCTTCTTTTTACTTTCTAGCTGGTCTCTAGCTGCTTACTTCTGATTCCTTTCCATACTAACCACATTATCAGACTATCACTTCTCAAAACCTCTCCATTTGCTATAGGTAAAGACCCCAACCGTAACATGATACTAAACCCACACTTGACTTCACCCTGTTTATATCAACAAACTGATGCAGCACTTGAAGAGCTTTCTCTTTTATGCCAAGAAATCTGGAAGACAGCTATCTGGCCTATCAATTGGAAGAGATCCATATGTGTACCTATGCCAAAGAAAGGTGACTCAATGAAATGCAGAAATCATTTCACAATATTATTGATATCACAGGCAAGTAAATATTTGACGAAGGTAATAATAAAAAAAAAATAGTTGCAGCAGTATATCAACAGGGATCAGCCAGAAATGTAAGTCAGATTCAGAAAAGGATGTGGAATTAGAGATATCATTACTGATATTAGATGGATAATCTTGACTGAAAGCAGAAAATACTAGAATGATATTTGCTTGTGTTTTATTTGACTATTCAGAGGCTTTCAATCGTGTGAATTATTAAAAAAAAAAAAATATGCATAACATTGCAAAGAATGGGTATTAATTGTGCTCTTGAGGAATCTTTACATGGACCAAGAGGCAGTCATTAGAACAGAACAAAGGGATACTGAGTGGTTTAAAATCAGGAAAGGTGTACACTAGAATTGTTTCCTTTCACAATTTATATATATAAATTTTTTATAATTTGTACAAATATAGCAAGTACTCCAAAAATCTGTATTATATTAAGACAAATGTGGCATCAGGATCGGAGGAAGATTCATTAACAACTCGCACTATGCAGATGGCACAACCATGTTTGCTGGTAGCAAAGGGAACTTGAAATACTTACTGATTCAGTACGGATTGTACCTCAATGTAAAGAAAACAAAAATCCTTACAACTAGACAAATAGATAACATCATGATAAACTCAGGAAAGATGGAAGTTTTCAAAGACTTTGTTTTGCTAGGATCCACAAACCACTCATGGAAGCAGTAGTCACAAAATCATATGACTTATTGCATTAAGCAAATCTGCTCCAAAATATCTTTTAAAAGTGTTAAAGAGCAAAAATGTCACTTTGAGAACAAGTGTATATCTGATCCAAGCTATGGTATTTTCAGTCTTCTCATTGTGAAAACTAGACAGTAAATAAGGAAGGTAGTAGAAGAATTGATGCATTTGAATGATGGTGTTGGTAAAGAATATTAAAAATAAATGGATTGCCAGAAGAACAAACAAATCCTTAGAAGCGAGATTTTTGTCTCACCTACTTTGTATATCTTGTCAGGAGGGATTAGTTCCTAGAGAAGAACATCAAGATTGATAAAGTGGAGGGTCAGTGAAAAAGAGGAACACTCCCAAGCAGATGAATTGACATAGTAGCAGCAACAATGAGCTCAAACCTAACAATTGTGAGGATGGTGCAGGTCAGGGCAGTACATAGGGTCTCTATGCGTCAGAATGACAACATCCCTGGCTACATCTTGGTATTCTCTCCTATGCATCCGATGCTGTAATCATCTTGAAACAGAACTAGAAATCCTCAATGGTCTTTCACCCTTTCCTATATCTCTATTCACACTGCTCATTAGACTTGTTTTATATGATAATTCATCACACTAGAAGAATGAGCTGTTTGTCTATTTTCTGTCACTGTTCTATGGTTTTCTATGGGAGAAATACCAAGTATCTTCATCCTTGGGTTTTATACCATCCTGAAACTAAACAGACCTGCAGTGCCCATACCTGTCCTGCTGTAGTCTCTTCCCTCCTGTGCCCATGATGGACTGCTGACATTATTATTATTATTACCTTGCTTTAAAATCAAAGAAACTTTTATTCATCAATCATATCAGAATGTGAAGCTATAATTTCTATACATTTCTTTTATCTAGGTCTGTATACACTTCTGAAAGCAGTGTTCATATCTCTCTAACCTTTGTGGGGGATTTTTTAAGTTTTTATTGTGAATTGAGTGAAAGTTTACAGGGCAGATCACCAGTTTCATATTCAATAAATCACATAATTTCTTTCATTACAATGATTATAATCCCCTTCATGTACCATCAAGTAACAACATTTCTATTCATTTTAACTCTTTTTTTTTTCCCTAACGTTCTTACTTGATGAGCCTCTATATGAACCCCAAGTGATTCTCAGCTCTGGATTTTTGGCTGTCTGTATCAATCTATTGGGGTTTATCAGGACTTTAAGATAAAACTTTGATATACCCGAAGCAAACCCACAGACAGACACCCTCCCCCCCCGCCCCATGCACAGTGGCGGCAGTAATGGGCTCAGGCTTAACAATAATTGTGAGGTTGTCTCAGGACCCAGCAGTGTTTCGTTCTGTTGTGCACAGATAGGATCACTATGAGTAAAGTCAGTACTGATTCGATGGCA
Source organism: Chrysochloris asiatica (assembly GCF_000296735.1). Taxonomy (NCBI): domain Eukaryota; kingdom Metazoa; phylum Chordata; class Mammalia; order Afrosoricida; family Chrysochloridae; genus Chrysochloris; species Chrysochloris asiatica. The sequence continues at coordinate 31,162,909 of NW_006408534.1, forward strand.
CCTAACAAAAACAGACCCACAGAAAATATTTGTTTATAAGTGTCATTGAAAAAGAGACTCTTAGTGTAACCAAACCCACTGTAGTTTATGAACATCTGAGCTTAAAATAAGTAATTCTCATTTTTGCAGAAAGATTTTGCTTTTACCCAAAAAACAAAAAAGAATATGGATAATACTTGCATAATGCAATCTATATAAACTTCATTTTCATTTACATTGCAAATTATGAACAAATTATATTCCAAAAACACAAAGAGCTAATAAATTTGCCTATGTTCCCGTCAATACAAAACCAGCAAGCCCAGATGAAACTTAGTCATTGTGTTTCCATATGATCACATTCTTCACAACAGTCCTTTACTGCATCTCAAAGATGGTTAATACATACACTTGCATCTGGGAGTTTAGTGAAGGAGACAAATTATCTGGGCCCTAAGATTTCCAAGGTTCTCTGCCAAATGATAAAATATGATGGTTAATGCTATTGAAATATAAACAAACATAAACCATTTAACTGCAACAAATTAGGAGATACCATCTGAAATACGTCTTGAAGGGTAAGTGCATAGACAAAGTGGGGTGGGGCAGGCATTTAGGTAGAGAGAACTGCATGCTGAGAGCACAAAGGTGATGGTTACTACTACCTGGTCAGGGCAGTGAAGACAGGAAGTGCTTCCTAAATTTGATGACCTTTAGTTGATTTGTAAAATTATTATTAAGGGCTTGTCAGACAAATAGCTGAGGGAAGGAAAGGGTTCTGGGCAAAGATATGGTATAAAATTGCTAAATTTTAATTCATAGAGTAAATATTAACTGAGCACCTACTACAGAGTAAGTCATACATGTGGCTCCCAGGGTATAAAGACAAGAAGGTCAAAGTCTCAAATATTTGTCCCCAAATGCCAGACAGTAAAATATACAATGTAATACAGTGTGAAAAGTGATATGAATGAATATGTATTTTAGAAAACAACTCACTACCCTGATGGGGTAGAAAGTTCTGTTGATCATTTCTGTGTTAGACTTCGATAGACAGAAATATGTGACATTATCATAAACAGATGCAATTATGGAGAGCTGTCATCTATGGTGTGGCACTGTGGGCAAATGCGTCAGGCTGCTAAGAAATTTAAACTGCAAGGTCAGTGGTTCAAGCTCACCAGCTGCTCTTTGGAAACTATGGGTTGGAATCGACTCGATGGCACTTAGCAATAACAACATCATCTGTGGAGTCCTAGTGTGGCACTGTGGGTTATTGCACTGGACTGCAAGGTCAGTTTGAACTGCATTTCAGCACTCCTCATCAGCCACTCCTCAGAAACCCTATACAGGGTCACTATAGTCAAAACGACTCCTTGTCACTTCACAGCAACAGCAGCAGTCATCTATGGAATTACCAAGGTACTAACAAAATGTTGTGCTTTCTCTTCCTAGATGAAAGGCTGCATAAAGGTTTTGAAGGAACAGGCCCCGGACAGTGTGGAAGGACTGCTGAATGCCCTCAGGTGACTCCTGAATCCCAGCCACTGACCATGGGACAGCTCCTCTGCAGATTGGTTGCAAATTTAGCATGCTGTGAGACCAAGAATTAGAGTACCAGGCTTTACCCCTTGTGTCTTTTAATGCTTTTTCCAACAACGTGAAGAAATCACCAACATTTCTGTGATCTCTTTTTTACCGATGGAAAAAATTGAGGTTTAGAGAATCCAATTAACTTGCGAAAAGTCATGTAGTAAGTGACAAAGCTAAAAGACAAGACTTAAACAAACCCCAGTCTCTGACCCCCACACAGGTGATGGGTCTACCTCCTGGGCACAGTGATTTGTAATTGTTCTTGCTGTGTATTTTTTTGTTCAGTGCTGTCGAGTCAGTACTGACTCATAGCCACGCTATGCACAGCAGAATAAAACACTGACCAATCCTGTACCATCCTCACAGTTGTTACCTTTAAGCCTATTGCTGCTCCCACTGTGCCAATCCAGCTCTTTTGGTGTCTTCCCTTTTTAATTGGCCCTCCACTTTTACAAGCATGATATACTTCCCTAAGAACTGGTCCTTCCTGATAATAAGAGATGAAGTATTGCCATGTTTGCTTCTAAGGAACATTTTTACTGTACTTCTTTGAAGCCAGGTTTGTTTGTTTTTCTGGAAGTTCATGGTACTTTCAATAATCTTGGACAATATGATAATTCAAATGTATTAATTTTTCTACAGTCTTCCTTATTCCTTATTATTGTCCAACTCTCATGTACATATGAGGCAATTGAAAATACCATGTGTTGGGACAGCCTCAAATGGTTATCTCCCCTTTTGAATACTTTAAAGAGGTCTTGTGCAACAGATTTGCCTAATGCAATAAGTCATTTGATTTCTTGACTGCTGCTTTCATGAGTGTTGATTGTGGATCAAAGCAAAATGAAGTCTTTGACAACTTCAATCTTTTCTTAGTTTATCATGATGTTATTTACTGGTCTGGTTGTGATGATTTTTGTTTTCTTTACATTGAGGTGCAATCCATACTGAAGGCTGTGGTCTTTGTTCAATAAGTATTTCAAGTCCTCTTTATGGTCAACAAACCAGGCTGTGTCATCTGCATATTACAGTTTGTTAATGAGTCTTCCTCCAACCCCGTTGCCACATTCTTCTTCATATAATCTAGCTTCTCGAATTATTTGCTCAGCATACAGTTTGAATAAGTATAGTGAAAGCATACAACCCTGGTGCACACCTTTTCTGATTTAAAACCATTCAGTGTTCCCTTGTTCTGTTCTAACAACTTCCTTTTGGTCTATGTACAGATTCCTTGTGGCCACAATTAATTGTTTTCATGATGCACAGTCAAAAGCCTTTGCATAGTCAATAAAACAAGAGTAAACATGTTTCTGCTATTCTCTGTTTTAAGCTAAGATCCATCTGACATCAGCAATGATATCCCTAACTCCAAGTTCTCTTTTGAATCCAGCTTGTGTTTCTGGAGTTCCCTGTCAATGTACTGTTATACTAATCTTTGAATTATCTTCAGCAAAATTTTACTTGTATGTGATTTTAATGATATTGTTGAATGATTTCTGTATTTCACTGAGTCACGTCTCTTTGGAATGGGCACAGATCCAACTGGATCTCTTCCAATTGGTTGGTCCAGTAGTTGTCTTCCAAATTTTCTTGGCATGAATGAGTGAGGGCCTCCATGCTGCATCATTTGTTGAAAGATTTCAATTTCTAGTCTGTCAATTCCTGTAACCTTTCTTTTTTCACCAATGTCTTCAGTGCAGTTTGGGCTTTTTCCTTAAGTACTATTGATTATTAATAAATCATATGCTACCTCTTGAAATGGTTGAACATTAACCAGTTCTTTTTGGTGGTACAGGGACTATGTATATTCCTTCCATCTTCTTTTGATGCTTTCTGCATCATTCAATATTTTACCCAAGGAGTTATTCAGTATTTCAAATCAAGGCTTAAATTTTGTCTTCATTTTTTTCAGCTTGATAAATGTTGAGCATTTTCTTCCCTTTTGGCTTTCTAAATCCAGTTCTTTTTTTCATTTTGTTATCATACTTGTCTTTGTATTCTTGAGATACCATATGCAATTTTTTGTGCAGTTCTTTTACTGCTTCATTTTTTCCATTAGCTTTAGCTTTTCTATGCTCAAGAGCAAGTTTCAAACTCTCTTCTGACATTCGTTTAAGTATTTTCTTTCTGACTTTTTAATACCCTTTGGCGTTCTTCCTTTGTGATGTTCTTGGTGTTACTCCATAACTCTTCTGGTGTTTGGTAATTAATGTTTAATGCATCAAATCTGTTCATGAGTTATTCTCTAAATTTGGGTGGGATATATTTAAGGCCATATTTTGGCTTTTATGAACTTTTAAAAATTTTCTTCAGCTTCAGCCTGAACTTGCAATTTAGGATTTGATGGTTTCTACCACAGTCAGCCTCTGGCCTTGCTTTGGCTGATATTATTGAGCTTTTCTACTGTCTCTTACCATGGTGGTAGTGGTGGTTATGGGCTGTGGAGTCGGGTCTGACTCATAGCGACCCTGTACATATAATCAATTTGATTTCTGTGTATTCCATCTGTTGAAGTCCATGTGTATAGTCACCTTTTATGTTGTTTAAAATAAATATTTGCAATGAATAAGTCATTGGTCTTGCAAAATTCTAACTTGCAAAATGTCCAACATCATTAGTATCACCAAGGCCGTGTTTTCCAACTACTGATCCTTAGTCTCTGTTTCCAACATTTGCATTCCAGTCACCAGTAACTGTCAATGCATCTTGACTGCATGTTTGATCAGCTTCTGACTGAAGAAATTGGTAGAATTCCTTAATTTCGCCATCACTAGTTTTAGTGGTTGGTGCATAAATCTGAATAATAGTGGGGTTAACTGACCTTTCTTGTAGGTGTATGGATATTATCCTATCACAGACAATATTGTACTTCTAGATCTTGAAATGTTCTTTTGGATGATGAATGTGATGCCATTACTCTTGAATTTGTTGTTTCCTGCATAGTAAACCATATGATTGTCAGATTCAAAATGGTTAATACCAGTCCAATTCAACTCACTAATGCCTAGGATATCGATCGTTATGTGTATTATTTTGTTTTTGAAAACTTCCTTTTTTTGTTGTTGTTGTATTTATATTTCCTAAATTCTATGTTCCAATTATTAATGGATATTTTCGGCTGTTTTTTCTCATTTTGAGTTGTTACTCATCAGCAAACGAAGGCCCCAAAGCTTTGCTCCATTCATGTCATTATGGTCAATTCTACTTTGATGAGACAGCTCTTCTCTAGCTGTATTTAAAGTGCCTTCCAACCAGAGGCGCTCATCTTCCAGCACTATTTCTAACAGTGGTCTGCTACTATTCATAATGTATTTATTTTCTGACATAATACCTGACCATATTCTCCTGCTATTCATAAGGCTTTTGGTGCCTAAACATTCAGAAGTAGTATGCCTATCCTTCCTAGTCTAGCTTAATCTGGCTAAGAAGCTCTACTGAAAAATGTCCACCATGAGTGATCCTGCTGGTATTTAAAATGCCAGTGACAAATCTGCTGGTGTCACAGCAACACACAGGACAATACCATACAACACACTGACAGATGAATGATCTGTGATGAGTGGGACTTTTTTTTTTTTAGAGGTCTCACTTTCCCTTACATGAGTGATTCCCCAACTCTACACATGAGAATTATATGGGAAGCTTTTAGAACAGTTTTACTGAGGCTCTCTCTCTGACCAATTGAATAAGGTTCTCTGTGGAAGCAGCACAGGCATAGTTTCTGGTTGTTCTAATGCTCATGTGAAGCCAGAACTGGGAAGTCCTATCTGCATTGTCCAGATACATGAGCATTTAGTCAGCTGTAGTTTGTCACAGAAGCTCTCTTCTGAAAATGATTGCCCAAGCACCTCCATGCTTTCCACAACTATGTATGGCTTGATTTACTTCAGGGAAGGGATTTTTATTTTCTAATTGTAAATCATCTACACATTGTTGAATCTCTACTACTATGTTACTCATTCCAATGCTGAATTCTATTCTGGAAAGTTTGTGGGTTTTGCTTGCTTATCCTTTTTTGATTTAGCTAGTTCCACTCAGTGTTATACACTCAGTATTCAGTAAGTATAAATGGAATGGATGAGTGATCAATAGTCATTGACATACTTGCAGCATTTATGATTCATACTCCATTGAAATCCAATTACAATGTCTCAGTTAATTATCACAACCCAGATAAGGAAGGCCAGTATCTTATTACATTTAATTAATATTAAAACTGAGATGCACATGAAATAAATAAACCAAAAACAAAGGGGATGCTATTTTGAGGAATTGCTCAGTTATCATCTGTCAGAGCTGATGTAACTTGAATATAAGAGATTTTCAGATTCTGTTCATAATCTGAGACTTTCTCTATTCTCACACCAGCCTGACTTTCCATATATAGTAAGAAAAAATCTCTTGCTTCTGAAGATTTAGAAATTCCAAAGCTTCATTCAATCAGCAAGACTTTATTGTGAGCAAAATATTAAGGGATGCATTCCATGAATTTTGGAATCTGTGCCCCCTGTATTCACTGAGATGAAGTGAAACATGCACATATGTTCAAGGCAGCCACACTTAGGTTTGAAAGGGAAATCATAAATTGTTCACAAATCACAAATTTCTAGCTGTACAATCTGAAAAGTTCCTTTAACCTTTGTGAACCTCCATTTTCTCATCTGTAAAATGGAAGCATTAACCTTTCGCAGAGTTGTAACTTGCAAGTATTTAAATGAAAACTTAGATCAAGTGTCTAAAATATGGTCAAGGTTTTATTAAACACGAATTCCTCTTTCTCTTTTTTCATAAACTATTTGTGAACATGGTTGGTTGATGTTTGGAAGGCCATTGCATATTGTATTATTATTATTATCATTGATTGCTTGAATACTTACCTCCTTGTGGTTGCAATGAGGATAAGAGTTGCCACAAAGTAAGAAACTTTCAAACCTATATTTTGAAATTCATAACTTTGTAGTAGAAGCCTAGATGTTTGATATTCTTCACTCACTCAGGTGAAGACTTCCTCCCTGGAACATGAGATTACTGACATCTCCTTTGTGCAATTATTTGATTAGGTGAGAGATCTACTTGTTTAATAACCCTAATACAAACTCCCTTTGAAAGGAAGGAAGAATCAAATACTAAATGTGCTTGAAAATACTCTGGACATTGAACTGTGGCACTTTGTGTAAAGAACCAAGCCAAATTTTGGTTTATAAATAGCAATTGTGTTTCCCAGAGTAAAGATAGACTGGCAAGTCATTATTGAAACTTTCCTCAAGCTCTGTTTGCACACTGACCTCCATCCATCTCTTCCATCTAGGTTCACTACAAAGCACTTGAATGATGAATCGACTTCCAAACAGATTCGTGCAATGCTTCAGTAGAGTTCTGCTGAGTGAAGAGGATCTATGTACTGACCTCAGAAGATGTATATGTTTACATAATTTAATACAGATTGATGTTAATACTTGTGTATTTACATAACCATTTCCTTCTTGACACTGAAATATATGGACCTTAATTTGTATCCTGACTGACTCAACCCAGCACAGTATAAATTGACTTGAGAGCCTTACTTTTGATGTTTAAAATGAAATCCCCTGCTCCAAAGGCAAATTTTGGAGACTTTGACCTTTGCTACCGGAATCCATTAACTACATCCACAACAATCACAAATCCCTAGTAGTTTGTGGTAGTGTTTTAATTCTAGATGTATTATCTCTCTGGTAGTTATAGAAACACAAAATATTCGATTTTCTGTCTCACTCAGCTGTAAGAAACACAACTCTTAGTCTGAGAGAGAGAGAGAGGAATCCCAGAAAAGGAAAAATGCATGTGTGGAGAATCAAACTCAAGTGTTTTGAATTCAGCACGACTCTCTCTTCTCAGACTGCAATGCACACGTGCACATTTTCTGTTGGCACGTGTTTTATTTATCAATGTATTCCCTTTCTGTCTAGATTTATACCCCTCTAATATTCACTTTTAATTTTTCAAGAGGAAAATGAACCTGTATTTTAATCAGTTAGTGAAGAAGAAGTGGAATAGGTAGGTGTGTGCTAGTGTAGCTGCGCTGGTAAAGGTCTTTGAAGTGGGAGGCAAATGGTGAGGAGAGACAGCCAGGCAACAGGACAGTCATAGATTGGCTTCAACTCCCTGTTTTTGAGGACAAGGACATAGAATGTTGGCTTTGAAATTATGGGTATGTTTTCTGACTTTCCAGTTCTCTGCTGAATTCTGGAGGTGCCTGCCCCAAAACAGTTTTCATTGAATCAGGACTGGCTCCAGGCGAACCCATGTGTGTTAGAGTAGAGTTCATATATGCTCTATAAGGTTGTAAGTGACTGATCTTTCAGAAGTAGATTTCCAGGACTGTCTTCCAAGGCACCTCTAGATGTACTTGAACTTCTAAACTTTCAGCTCAAGCACATTAACTTTTTGCACTATCAAAGGATTCCAACCCTTCTTACTAGTCAGTTCTTTTCTCTGTGGTGCACTTATGTGGAGAGGTCTAGGGCATTTGATTCACTTAGCAGATAATTGATGGAATCAGAAGGGAAAACAAACAAGTTGCATTTTCTGGATGCCTGATATTTAAAAGTCAGCTCTTCCCCCACTCACCACCAGTGTGTAAAGCTATGTTTGCCCTGTGAGTATCTGGAGTCTAGTTCGTGTCCTACTAATGAGTCAAAGTGTGATCTTGGGAAATTTGCCTCAGTTCTCTGCATCTCATCTTCCTTATGAAGAAAATGGGAGATTAAAACATATAATCTCCAAGAGATTTTTAAATTCTATGAGCCAATAAATGACTCACGACTCCACCTTCCTTCTTGAGTAAGCAGTGTCTAATAAGCAGCACCCCACTTGATCTTGTTGATTAATAACCTTACAAGCCCTTGAATTATTATTCTTCTGTATATCAGAAAGCACAAAATAGAATCCTGGAAACATCTATTCTGACCTACAATGGAAAAATAAGACAGAGAATCCAGTTATTTAGGATCACCTCCATGTTAGATTAGAACAAAGGATGCTTCAGTCCTCACTCCATGTTGTTTCTTTTCCACTATGTGGCCTACGGATACATAATGTAGCCTGGGGCTAGACCTTTTAAAATAAATTCTTGGCCTAGCCGTAATCGTTAACTTGTCTATTTCTTAATGAAGAAAGAGTATCCCAGACAGTAAAATGGATAAGTATTCCAGAAGTTGGATCTGAGTTCAATAGGGTATGGCATCGTTAACCACATCCCAAGGAATGAGTGAGTTGTCAGATACTATTGCTACTTAGACTTCAGTGGCAAGCTGGCATTCCCTGGTGTTCTCCAAGAAAAGGGGAGATATTTTTTGGTGGTGGTGGTTTCTTTCCTTTTTTAAAACAAAGAAATGTAGTCAATTTGCAGGGCAGCCCTTTTCTACAGATTCTTTGGTCTCCCTATAGTTAAGTTATCACTCAACAGAGAAAGGACAAGCCCATTTCCTTCAAGCTTTCCAAGCTGACCTAGTAAAGCTACTTAGGTGGCATTTCTCTAACCAGAACAGAAATATACTAGATGGTCTTTGGGATCTTTTAAAATCTGGAATTCTAAAATCCTAGAGGAAACTAGAAAATGGAATTAATACCAGATGAGAAAATTCAATAACAATTCAGTTTATGAAATGTTCTATTCAGCAGCCACAGATGTTTGTACAAACAACTGTCCAGACTACAATTTATAGAGGAATGTAATGATTACAGGCATTTTCCTCCTTTGCTGGATGAGGAGATGAAGGCTTGGAGAGAGACAAGGGTTTGCTGACCATCATAAAGCTCATGAGGCACAGACCTGACATGTGAACCTGAGTCATGTGTCTATCCCACAGCTGCCTCTCAACAGATTAAAAAAAAAAAAAAAAAGGCGGTGGTTATCTGTCCTTTTTTAAAAATAAAAACTATATAGCAGAATAAATAGTTGAGCATATTTTCAATTTTTCATTAGAGTTTTTATCAAATGGGACCAAATTTATGGATAGTCCAACTTAGCCAGACCACTTTGTCTCATAGCCAAGAGACATCAACACATGAATTTTGAAAAGCCCAGGGTCTTAAATGTTGCATCAGGTTATCACTAGGACAGGTTAACTGAATGTCTGTGATCACTAACAGGTGATGGGCCTTTGGTCCACTCCAGTGCTACTGTGGGAGACCAATTCATTTAACAGACTGTCCACCAAGCATCTTGAACATCACAATTATTTGTGCTGCATGTGCACGTATCCAAGACCTGTGGGTGGTTTAGAGGAAAGTGCTAGAGACAGTGTCAACAGCATTGTTAACCATTTTCATATTTGATTTCTCATTGTTTTCAAATAAACAGTGTTTTTCATGGCTCAGATATTTATTTTGGGCAAACAACAAGGTGAAATTGTGTTTCTCAGATGCACTGCTGCTTTGAAATTATAACTTTGTTCTCAGAAACCTTTCTTGTGCTAGTAGGAATTAGAAATAAAAACAAGTGGATATGAATATTTTTAATTGACCTGACTCATTAGGGCTATAGTATTTAATAACCAGAAAGAAAATCTTGAATATCATATTTTTAACTATTAGTTAATATCTTCACCAACATTTTCTCCTAGTCTTTAGTAGATGTTAACAGTATCAAGATGTTAACATTAAATTGAGGTAGTTGATAAATTATCATAGTTAAGTAAAAGTAATCCCATGTTCCCTCAAAGGAAAAATGGAACCTGCTTAGATTTGGACCCTAGTTGTGCAATATAATTCAGACTTCTCATTGAATCTTATATCTTAGACAGCTACTAGATTCTAAACATCAATAATAAACATTGGAATTTTACCTTAAAGAGCCAAAAACTTTGGAACCCTGTTTCCTTGCTACAGCTATAAAAAGTGTTGCACACATAAAGCCATTTAAGAAATTATCACATGTTGTTTGCTGAAGTCATTGTAATTTTTTTTCTTGCCTGCTTTGCCTCTTTTTGTACAGAAGTTCTGCGTGTGAAATGAAAATTAAAGTTTGGTACATATATTTAAAAAGATGTCTATTTTACATGATTTTCATGGTTGAATGAGTATTAAACAAATGATCATTACTCCACAAAGATATTTGCTTTGTACCTGCTCTGGGGACCAGGAAATCCCACCATTTGTTCGTCATCTGTCTAAGCCTCATTTTCTTCAAAAACATGAGGTTTTCTAAGTGTACCACTTGTGGTATTCATGTAAGCCAAGACTCTTCATTATTTAAAAAACAAACAAACACACAAACAAACAGAAAACAAACATGATTGGCTTCTAGGCATTAATGCAGCCTTGTGCAAGAATGCTGAGAAACACTGTCCCTTCCACTGGCTAATCAACACATAAACACACAAAGGGTGAAAGCATGAAAAATAGGTGCTAGTGCTGTTTGTACAGCTCCACATAAATACGGTTCATCATTTCCCCATCCACTTCCACTGAGTTGGTTCCTACTCATAGTGACCCTATCAGACAGAGCAGAACTGATTCCTAAAGCAGTTTGAGGACTAAGGTGTATTTGGCTCAAGCCATGGTATTTTCAATAGCCTCATATGCATGTGAAAGTTGGATAATGAATAAGGAAGACCATAGAAGAATTGATACATTTGAGTTATGGTTTTGGAGAAGAATATTAAAAGTTCCATGGACTGTCAAGAACAAAAACCAAATCTGTGTTGGAATAAGTACAGCGGGAGAAAGATGAGGCTTTCTATTCCCGTAAAGATTTACACCCTTGGAAACCCTTTACAGGGTCGCTATGGGTCGGAACCGACTCGACGGCACTTAACAACAACAACAACGCTCCTTAGAATCCAGAATGGCCAGACTTCATCTCTCATACTTTGGACCTATTATCAGGAGGGACTATTCCTTGGAGAAAGACATCATGGCTGGTAAAGTGGAAGGTAAGTGAAAAAGAGGAAGATCCCCAGGGAAATGGATTGGCACCATAGCAGCAGCAATGGGCTGAAGCATAACAATAATTGTGAGGTTAGCACAGGACTGGGCAGTGTTGTGTTGTGCATATGGTCACTATGAGTCAAAAATGCCTTGAAGGCACCTAACAACAACAAATCTTCATGGGAGTAGTCAGCTTTTGTCTTTTTCACATGGAGAGACTGGTGAGTTTGAACTGCCAACCTTGCAGTTATCAGCCTAATGCTTAGTCCACAGCATCACCAACCATGAAGTGCCTGAAGTGTACCACTTGGTATTCATGTAAGCTAAGATTCTTCATTATTAAAAAAAGAAAACAGACACAAGTAACATCTAGACATAAATGAGACCCTGTCCAAGAATGTTAAGAAATGGTGCCCTAGAGCTCCTTACCATTTATCCAGAAGCATGTTATAGAAATAATTAGTTTAACCATTTAGGTACATTCATGGTGACAAAGCTTTAATGAATCATTGTTATCTATGAATATGAGGGTACATCAAAAAGTATTGCTACTAGTATTCTAGTTCATGTGCATAGGTTTATTCAAAATAAAATGTTTAAACGTTTCTTTGATATCAGTGGATGGCTGCAGACAAGTTCTCTCAGTGATATACTTGTCTGAGTCATTAGGGTGCCTTCAAAAAAAAAAACAAAAAACAGTCCAACCAAACTGGCTTCTGAAGGAATCTGCTGAGCCAACAATTAAATTCAAGGCAGAAAGATTAGCTCTGAAGGTTATGACAACTGTATTTTGGGATTCCAAATGTGGAACATTAATAGATTTTCTACAGGGACATGGGGACTTTTTAGGAAAAAAATGTTTTTAAAATATCAAACTGAGAAAGGTCAAGAAAATTGCACAAAGGATTTTTTTCCTTCATGAAAATTCATCTACTCATTCAAGTGCTCCAAGAACTAGCCTATGGGAATTTTGTTGGAAATCTTACCCCATCCACCCTACCACTAGACTCTTGCCTCTTCAGACTTCCCTGTGTTCACTAAACTCAACCTTTAAAGGAACACAATTTGAGTCCCTCAAGGATGCTAGAACTTGTTTTGACATGGTATATATCAAAGAGTACAGAATTTTTCAGTCAAGGGTTAGACAGATTGAAATACTACCTTTAGAAGTGTATAGACCTAGATAGATAGAGGATATGTTGGGAAACTTCTACTTCACATTTTGATATATTTGTTCAACAAAAGTTTATATGATTTTGTAGCAATACTTTTTTACTTACCCTCATATATCCCAATTGATGGATTAATTAAAAAAAACAACAACAACACACACACACACAAAAACAATCAGCCCCTGCCAAAAAAATCTATGAATTGGACCAAGCATAACTACTAAATGTTCTTTCATTCACTTTTAAATGTAGTAGTGTTTTATAGATTGGAAAATTGGAAAATAACCTATCCCACATAGATATAGTTTTCAGGCAACTTAAGCACTAACATAATTGTTTTAATAATATAACATTTAAATGGTTCTAAAGAATTACTTTTAATATTTGCAATATTTAAGCTCATCACTTGAAACCTAATTGGGTATGCTGTCAATGTGACAATCTCTAAAAGACCATCCAGACTGCCTGTACAAACAAAAAACCAGACACAACAGTTAGGACTGTTGGGGATCATAGAGTAGCAGAGAAAGTTGGAAAACAATAGTAATTTTTCCGTAAGTTTACAAACATATGAATTGTAAATAAGCAAAAGTTGAAAAGAAAGAAAGGGGCCTGTAAAGAGGGTGTATGTCTTAATTCAATGAGTGTTGAGAGTAAATTATGTGAAATCAGGGTTAACAGAGCATGGGAATGAGTAGGAATGCAATTAGTAGAGAATTGAGGGATGTGCATTCAGAATACTATGCAGAAAGTTGGTGATAGTTCAGATTGTTCTTAAAAAGGATGAGGAGGGCAGCTGGCTACATTTATGAAACTTGTTGAATCATTGCAATCTGTACCTACATGTGATTTTACCCCTGGATTTATAAACCAATAGAATTTCTAAGAGTTTGCAGTTTGAAAATGTTATTGTCTCAAAAGTCAAACCCCAAAGAAACACTTCTGCTTTGGTTGCATATAGCTCCAGAGTCTGTATTTGTACTCTTCTAGATTTTTGTATGCCTGCTTTCCTTTTAAACCTGAAGTCGTTGAAAATGGATGCTATGCAAATCAGACACCATTGTCATTGAAACAATTCCAATTTTCAAAGCATTCATAATCTCTGTAGAAGTAGACTGTCATCTTTCTCTAGCAGAGAAGCTATTTGGTTCAAAACACTGAACTTTCATTTTTCAGTCAAGTACTTAACCACTGTGACACAAACGTTCTTCCATTCTATAAATATTTTTTTTTACAAAATACAATCTCCAAAATGCTGTTGGAAACAATAATAGGAAGGATTTTGGAGAAGTCAGTATTTGGGTTTGACTTATTGGCAACGTTTCTGCAGAATGCTAATGTTTATGTGGAATATAAAAAGAGATCTTTCAAACTGAAATTTCTTGTAAATTCGCTTAAAATATATTCTCTTTCACTTTTGTGATCAAATTTCACACTTCAGATTTCTCCTCCTTCCTGCTTGCACACTCTGTTCATTTCTAAATTTTCCTTGTTTACACCATGATAAGCTTTGTTTCAAATTGGAAGCTGTATATTACTAAATAAATCCACACTGTTGCAGTTAAGTGCTATAGTATCAGTTCCAACGCATAGATAGCCATTTGCTATTATCTTCACTGATGTGACTTGGGGACCAGTAGTTTAAGAATCTCCTTATCCCTTTAAGAGACAT
>NW_006408534.1:31181881-31186515 GCF_000296735.1 Chrysochloris asiatica
GTGAAGAAGATAATTTAGAACATGCAAAAACTGGACAGGGAGCTCTAGACTCAATAATGTATTTGCAATCTCCCACATGTGCCATAAAGGAGCACTGGTGGTATAGTGGTTAAAGTGCACAGCTGCTAACTGAAAGATCAGCTGCTCAAACTCACCAGCAACTCTATGGAAGTAAGATGTGAATGTTAGTTTCCATAAAGACTTGGAAATTCTATGGGGTTCCTACTCTGTCCTATAGGTCACTATGACTTGGAATTTGACTCAGTGTCAACAGCTGTAGTTTTTAATTTTGCAAAGTCTTAATTAATGCACGTCCTATTCCTCATTATCTCTGGAATCACTTGCACATCAATACTAATGTCATCCTCCTCCATGAAGCTTCCCCTAACAACCCCAGCCTGTGCTAATCCCTCTCTGTTCTGAATCCTAAGAGCATTTTTCTCATTTAGTAATAATTATGGGCCACTGCATACTACTTTAAATCATTTTTTGTTTGTTTTGAACTTTATTTTAAGTTCTTGAAGGCAGAGAATGTGTCTCTCAGCAAGCCAAGCTCAACACAGGCTAGTGACCAATTGCAAGGAAACTTCAGAGTTCTGGAACCAGAGCCGATGAAGTTAAACTATGAGAATTAATTTCTACAGACCATCAACCATCCATAGTAACACATTATTGCTCCCTGAGCAGACCAGTTATATCCTGGAGAAAATATTACCTACCTGTGAGAATATTTGTAAACTCTGTGGACATTGAAAGTTTGCAACTTGATGTGCCTGCAGTCTAGTTTAGACTTTAGGCTGTTGTCTTTATCAAAAATCAGCAACAGTTATTCCTGGCAAGGACAAGAAGCCAGCATGCTAACAGGTGATGTTTTGCTTGATCTGGGGAAAAGTTGCTACTTTTTACAAGAGAGAAGTTTAAGTTAGTCAGAGACAGAAGGACAGAACTATTTTCAGATTACACAAATCAATTCAGTACCTTGGATAGCAACCTGCTAGCCTTGGTGCTTTAAAAGTTGTATCACCTTTTATCCTGAAATCTGTAAAGTCCCATCATTTGGTTCAACTTTCTCTCTAGAACTCTAGTTATGAAAAATAATACAGGAGGGCTTCCAAAGGTTTCAGGGGAAACTTTATTATCTTTTAATTCCATATTTTCATGAACTTTTTGAAGCACTCTTCTGTTTTTCTTTCAAAAAATAAAGTTACTATGAGAAAGCATTTTTTTCATCTTGAGACCTCTTAAATCATATAAGATGGGTAGGATGTAGTTTTGGGAAACTCCAGGAATCATCTTAACTTTTAATATCCATGGTGTTTTTCCAACTATGCCAGACTCATAGAAGGATCTCTCCCTTCTTCATCATCACACCCACACCTCCAGTCAGTTAAAATATTAAAAAATACTGTTTTCAAAGGTCTCTCAAAACCTATCAGTCTCTCCCCAATGAATTTTACTTTATATTCTACAACCGTCATCACTTATTCCCTAAAAGATCACCCTGTCTTTACTCCCACTTCTCCAATTCACACCTTATCACAGCCAATATTCGCCTTCTGAGATATACATTTGACAATGTTACTGGCACACAATTTCCTTTAACAACATGCCCTAACATATGTTCTCAGATAGGGTCATTGTTCCATGAAAAGAAAAGTTTAATTTTCAAGTATCTGTTTCAAGTATCTGTAAAGTGAAGTTAAATGAATTTTTTTATTACCAGTTTATTTATTAATTATAAATATCCATGGGATGATGAGGCATATGATATGTAATAACAATACAGCAATTATAGACAAACATCTTTATATTTCTCAGAACTTGTGTAATTTCTCATAAATATTAGTATTCTTCAGAAACACTATCAAAAAGGCAAACCCACTAGCTTTATATGGAAGGCCTTCCACAAGTTGATCTGTGTTTAATTCTCCCATCTCATTCACTTTCTTTCAAACATACATCCTATATTTCCAACAAACCAACTGTTCACCATTTTCTGAATATAATATTGATTTTTCTCATATTTATATATCTCTGAAAATGCTAACAGTTTTGCCTAAAATTATATTTCTCCTTATCTTCTGCCTGGTGAAATCCTAATCATCCTGCAAGATTTTGTTCAAGTGTCTTTTCCTGTCAAAATACCTCCATGACCACCCAAACAGAGTTAAGTCATTCTTTCATGTTTCTAGATAAAGAGGCAGGCAGACAGACAGATAGATAGAGAGACAGAGTTGTTCATTAGATTGTTTTACACTTACATATTTGTTAATCTCTTTGTCATTGGCTAGTGGAGTCCCTGAAGGCAATGGCTGTGCCTAATTTATCACATCACTCAGCATAATGCCTGGAACTCAGTATGTGTTCAGTGCATGTTTAAATTAATTCCCTCAATTTTCATTCATGGCTGAAACCCAGGCCATGACACCACTTAACTCAAGATAGACTTATGTGCTTTTGCACAAAGGCAGCTCTGCCTGCTGGTCTCCCTCTAGTTGTAGTTTCATTTTATTAAGAATTTGGCCCTGGGCTACTATGTATGTTTTGATAGATTTTTGCCATGGCAATGAGGGTTGTACTTTACCATTCACTCTATTATCTATGAATCCTGGCATGGGTTTTGGTGGACTGAAGTAAGGAACATGTGTTTGTATTCTTACAATACTGAGTATGAGTTGCAACATTCCTTCTCCAGACCTTCCAGAAACCACTAGAAGGTCTGGTGTCCCTAATAGTGTATTTGTCCCTCCATCATTCTGCAACTCATAGCTAGCTACATCTCCCCAAGTAGTTTCAAAAGGAAAAATTTCCCACATCTTTGAAGCTAAATCATGTCTCAGATGTGGGTTATGGTGGTGGTGGTGGTTATGTGCCATGGAGTCAGTTCCAACTCATAGGGACCCCATACAGGATTTCTGAGGCTATAAATCTTTATGGGAGCAGAAAGCCTCATCTTTCTCCCATGGAACTACTGGTAGTATTGAACTGCTGACCTGGAGGTTAGCAGCCACTACATTACCAGAGCTCCTTTGTGATTTGTAAAGGCAGTGAAATGACAACTAGTTACAAATGTGCATCACTGATCCTTTTGTTGTTGTTGGCAAGTGCCATCAAGTCAGTTCTGAATCATAGTGACCTTATATAGAGTTTCCAAGAGTGTAAATCTTTGCAGGAGCAGAAATCCTCATCATTCTCCAGCAGAGTGGATGATGGCCTCGAACCACCGACCTTGTAGCTCACAGTCCAGTACTATAGAACCTCTGTGCTCTTCATGTCTGATCTCCTTGTTGTTGCTTTTAAGTGCTGTCCAGTCAATGGTGACCCATAGCGATCCTGTTTAGGGTTTCCAAGGAGCAGCTGGTGAACTTGAATCTTCAACCTTGAAGTTCAAATGGCTTTGCAGTTTGGTGCATTAACTCATAGTGCCACACCTGATCTCCTTAGGACTATCTAAATCTGAACATGGGGAAGTGAAAGCAAGGGTGAGAAATATCAAATTTAGATAGTTGCATAGGTCACACCAAGACTCTGTACCACTACAGGCCCAGATGTGTCTGATCCTAATACAATCATGATTATATGAACTAAAATACAAGTAACAGGGAGCATAGGTTTAAAATAGTTAACCTAGGAACACAGATATTGATATCAACAAATGGAAAAATATAGACATGTCGATAAAGAGTTATGCTTTACTGTGCAAATTATTTGGAGACTTGTTTCGATAACAATTTTGTTTCACTGGCTTGTGAAATCCAACTAGCTGTTAAGTTCTGGTTCAACAACTGGGAATGACTGGTACACAAACATAATAATAAAGGGTTAGCTACTTAAACAGGGGACCTACAACTAAAAGCACTTTTAAAGATTGATCTCTCTTGCCTTTACATAGCATCCATACATTGCTTACAACAAACCTGAAGCTTGAACATATAGCTTCAGGTTTGATATAACTGATGAATAGACAATATGTATGCTATTAAAAATAACAGACCATTAAAATTAAATTAAAACATTTTTAGCATTTGTCATCTTTCCATGCATAATTTCAGGACATCAATATGTTGTTGTTGTTAAGTGCCATTGAGTCAGTTCCAACTTATAGTGACCCAGTATAGGGTTTCCACAGAGCAGCTGGTGGGTTTGAACTGCTGACCTTGTGGTTTTCACTGACCCTACAGTGCCACATTTTGTTTTTGTACAAAAGGGGTCATACTATAAATAAATGTATAGCTTGATTTTTCATTGAGAACACCTGAGAGGGTTTCAAAATTTTCATATATATATATATAGTGTTTGCAAAAACCCAGAGGTACCTCGAAGACAGAACCAGCAATCTGTTTCTTAAAGGTCACAGTCAGTTTTGAAATGGTCGGGTCCCCTAAATGCAAGCCCCCTTCCACGACTAAGACTCAACGGAAATACGCACTCTGATTGGTGACCACACGCATCGCTGATAGGGGGAAGTGGGGTAAAGGCAGCAATGAGGGGCAAGCTAAGCCCTACAATGTTCGGTGGGCTTCTGTGGACCCAGATGGGGACCTGGTTGGCCAGCAGTGTGGGGAGTCCTGGGGACTCCTGGGCCCAGAGTCAGCAGCGTGGCTACAGAGGACTAGAGGGGAGAGTGAAGCTAC
>NW_006408534.1:31186615-31188845 GCF_000296735.1 Chrysochloris asiatica
CCCAGAGGTACCTCGAAGACAGAACCAGCAATCTGTTTCTTAAAGGTCACAGTCAGTTTTGAAAGCTATATGATTTTGAAAACCCTATGGAACTCTGCACACACACACACACACACACACAGGGTCTCTGTGAGTTGGAATTAACTCAAGGCAAACACACACATACGTATGTGTGTGTGTGTGTGTATATGTGTGTGTGTATGCCTATATATATGCATATGCTATATATATATGTGTCTCTATATCTATATCTATATCTATATCTATATTGTTATTAAGTGCCTTCAAGTCTGTTGCAACTCACATTGACCCTGTATAGTGCTTCTGAGAAAAAGCTGATGAGTTTGAACTACCCACCTTGTAGTTCAAATAGACCTTGCTTATCCTACAGTACCATACCAAGATTCCTTGTAATTAATTGTTGTTAGGTGTCGTCATGCCAATTCTGACTCATAGTGACAGAAGGAAACACTACTGGTTCCTGCAGTATCCTCACAAATGTCTTTATGTTTGAGCCCATTGTTATAGCCACTGAATCAACCTCACTACAACCACTATAATAAACATATTCATTACCCCAAAGATTCCTCATACACCTTTATAATCCTTCTTCCCATCCTCATTTCCCACCCATCCTACTCCTTACTCCTTGCTTTCTTCAAGCAAGCACTGATCTACTTACTGTCATTATAAATACATGCTCATTGTCTAGAATTTAAAAAATAGAACCATACAATATCTATGTGTGCATGTGTATACATACATACTTATTTTTATAGGATTTATGCTAGCTTCTTTAAAAGATCAGAGAAACTTGATATTCTCCCTATTGGTTCCAGGAAACATTTTTTTTTTTTTTTATGTTATCATGTCTTAGATCTAAAACAGTTGTTTAAGAAGCCATTTCCACCTAATATCTCTTACTTAGATTGACTAAGGCATTCTTAGTCAATATCCCTAATGTCTTCCATATTTGTGATACTTCTTCATGCATTCTACAGGTTGCATTTTAATACACTATGTTCTTATACAGGAGTTCTGGTAGCATAGTGGTTACAAGTTCTTATACAAAATGATTAATTTTTCTACCTATTGAAATATTCTTGCAAAAAAATGATTATCTTTTCCTCTTTACTTGTAGTTACACGCTCTTTCTCCTAGAACTTCTCTTTTTACATTGATTAGACAATTATGTTTCTTCTCTTTCTGCCTCAATTAGACAACTATATAATATATTCGAGTGTATGTTTGCGTGTCTGAGTGCTATAAAGAGAAGTTCTTGACTAGCACTTTATAGCTTGAAGACAAGAGTATTTTAAATCCAGACAGCCTGACTTTTCTCATTCAAGTCTCAGGATTTACTCAATGTGTAATCTCAGGAAACTTTACTGATGTCTCAAATTATCCTCTGTGAAATGATGTCAATTTTTTAAAAATCTAACAAAGGACTCAGTATAGAGTAAACAACCAATTATAAATTATGAATGTCGTTGCTGTTGTTAGGTGCCATCCAGTCGGCTCCAACTCATACTGACCTTATACAAAACAAAACAAAACACTGCCCAGTCTTGCACTGTGTTTACAATTATTACATTTAAGCCCATTGCTGCTGGCACTGTGTTAATCCACCTCACTGAGAGTCTTCCTCTTTTTCATTTTATCAAGCATGAGGTCCTTATCCAAGGACTGATTTCTCCTGATAATATGTCTCAAGTATGAAAAACAAAGTCTCACTATCCTGGATTCTAAGGAGCATTCTGGCTGTACTTCTTCCAACACAGATTTGTTAGTTCTTCTGGCAATCCATGGCACTTTAAATATTCTATGCCAATACCACAATTCAAATGCATCAATTCTTCCACTGTCTTTCTTATTCATTGTCCAACTTTTACATGCATATGAAGCAATTGAAAATACCATGGCTTGGGTCAGGCACATCTTTGTCTTCAATCTGACAATTTTGTTCTTTAACACTTTAAAGAGATCCTGTGCAGCAGATGTGCCTAATGCACTACATCATTTGAGTTCTTGACTGCTGCTTCCATGAGTGTTGATTGTGGATCCAAGCAAAATGAGGTCTTTGGCAACTACAATATTTTCTCCACTAATCATAATGTTATTTATTGGTTCACTTGTGAGGATTAATATGTCTAGTGGTTCTCTATTCTTTAATGCATTCAGTTTTTTTTTTCCTTAAATGTTTTCTTGTGATATGTGATAGTTTACATGG
>NW_006408534.1:31197916-31199608 GCF_000296735.1 Chrysochloris asiatica
AAGCAATGGATTTCTTGCTTCTGCCACAAACTCCCCAACTGTAAGTCTTCCAACCTTCTAAATATTCCTTTATATGTGGTTCAGAGTACTGGGACCATTCCCTGAGCCTTCTTGGTCCTTTATTCTGTGTTGTTCCCAGCAGAGCTCGTCACTGCCAGTGCATTGAATTTTTACCTTTATTTTATCCTCCTGTCTTTGTTTAACTTTCTCTACACTTTATAATTCCCTACGTGGAATACCTCATACTTTTCTCTCTGGTTTCATTGGGGTGGGGGGAGGGAGGGAGGAAGCATTTTTTCTGTAACAATATCTTTAGTTCCATTTTGTTATCATTTTTTACTAAGCTATTACATGTTCTGTGTATAATTATTTATCCAGTCAAGTATTATTTAAGGTTTATTTAAAATATCCAAAGAATTAAGGATTTTCTTGAATTTTTTATTTAGTTTCATCAATAATGTTTTATATTTTTGCATCATAATCAGAATGTGTGATCTTTACCAGTGCTATCATTTTGGAATTTGCCAAGTTTTTCTTTCTTTTCTACGGCTTTCATTTGAATTCCCTTAAAAACAGACTCTGTAATCAGGACTTAGTCAAAGGTAATTTATTTAGAAGGTGAGCCCAAGTAGCAGGGGCAAAAGAAAAGAGAGAGGGAGATTGGTAAGAGGAGCATCTAATAATGAATACACTTTTAAATTCACTACTAGTGACACCTGGGGCTTGCTCCTCTCATAACCATGGAGAAATGACCCTTTGAAGGACTGAATGCTGTGGGGTGTATAGCCACTGATTCTTGGTCCAATGGACAAACTGAGGTTTGTCTGTCTAGTCTGCCCTTCTATGCTGCAACTGTGCATGGTCTGAGCAAGCTTGCCTCACTTCAAAGAAAGCTGCAAAAGAGGAAAGCGTGGAGACCCAGGTAGGCACCTGGGAAAGACACCAACAATGAGCATGGGATAAATCCACCACAGTAGCAGTTAATATCACAAACTATGGGGACCCATAGTTTCTGTTACATATAAAACAATCTCTAAGTATTATTATTATTATTATTATTATTATTATTATTATTATTATTATTTAAGGTTTTTATTGTGGATCGAGTGAAACTTTACAGGGCATATCATCAGTTTTACATTCAGCAAATCATACACCTTGTTTCATTACACTGATTATAATCCCCTTCATGTGCAATCAATTAACAGTATTTCTCTGTATCCATTTTAGCTTTTTAAAAGCAAACAAACAAACAAAAAAACACTCGGGCATATATAATGATTTACATCTCTGAAGGGCACATTCTGCAAGTCTGCCTCATAGCCACAAACTCTTAGTCCTTCTCTTCTTAGTGCATGAATCTAGAGTCCTCAGCCTCTCCCCCTCTCCATGTCCCCATCTCTGCCTCCATCTCTTGTGCTGCTGCTTCTCTGGATAAGGTCTCGCATTCTGCTTCTGCGCTTCTTTCTTGATGGTCGTAGGGTCCTCTGTTTCTGGATTGTAAGATTAACCATTCCCCTATTTTTGTTACAAAACTTCAACCTTTACAATTGTGACAGTCACGATTAGTCTTGATAACAATTATTCACTATTAAATCTTATGAATCTTCTGCCCATCTCTCTTCAACAGACCCATCTAGAAAAGATGACAGCTATTCAGTGGGGACTCTTTCTTTCCCCCCATACTCTTAA
>NW_006408534.1:31202139-31204273 GCF_000296735.1 Chrysochloris asiatica
TGTATTTTGGAATTTTTAATGCTTTCTGATTGCCTCAAGGTAGACGTGATCAGGAAATGGGTTTCCCTTTTCACTCTTCTTCTTGAGAAATTTCAAGATGCCACTGTTGGTCATTTTGATGTACCTTAGGATTTAATTTTCAGCCTATTTCTTTTTTTGTCTGCCTGTTCCACTCCACATTCCCTGTTCAGGCCTTTTTTCTAGTTATAAACATTTCAGGGCCAGCTGAGACCATTTGATTTTAAGTGGAAACTTTTCTCTTTAAATTTTGAAGAGATCTGTGTGCATACATAGTAGAACCCTCCAAGGGTGGGGCTGGGGTGTCCACTAGCTCAGGCACCACTATAGTCACCAGAACAGAGGTACGCAGACAGCAAGGGACCAATGAACAGATACAAATGTCCACACCTTTATTTCCGCGGTTCTGTCAGGCGTCTGTGGCTTCTCTGATCCTTCCCCCGCTTGGTCTCACCCAAGATTGCAGCTCCTGGAGCAGCTGAGCATCTTGAATTAGAAAGCAATGGATTTCTTGGTTTGCTACAAATTGCCCTAGCTGTAAGCCTTCCAACCTTCTAAATATTCCTTTATATGTGGTTCAGAGCTATGGGACCATCCCCTGAGCCTGTTTGGTCCTGTATTCTGTGTTGTTGCTGACGGAGTTCCTTACTGGACTTCCACCTGATCCACCATCTTGTTTGTTTTCCCAATCTCTTTTAAGTTTTAAGTGCACCAATGATAATGCATTGTTTTTTAAGAATCATGGAGGCACAATTGTCCTGTTTTTACTTCTAAATGAGTACCAAGAAAAAAATATTATCTAACCAAATAGATAATTCTATGCATGGATTTATCTAACAGTAGTACATTTGGAAAGATCTAGAAATCTTCTTATTTAATAAATGGTAAATAAAGAATCATGTTTATTTGAATAAGAGTCTTAACACTATATAACTTAAGGCCAAAGAATAAATAACTCTCTAGTATTAATTAAGAATAGATAGGATACATATATTCTAAAATCATTAGCTTTAGTGACTATACTAAATAGAAAATACAGAAAAGTATTTTCTTCTCTATTATTATTACAAATAATAGCACTGACCCTATAGAATAACTTATATAGGTAGAAATGATAACTTTCAAAGAAAATTATGTTTGTAATAATATATGACAGGAGAGGAAAATTTGATTGTCCCTCCTTAATTAACAAATGTAATTTACCCCTTTGGTTTCAAAATAAACTGCTATCACATTCTATACAACTTGTGAAAAATCATTTCCAAAGAATTTTGAAAAGTCCCATAATATGATAAAGTAAGTATAAAATTAATTGTGGCAAGTAAAGAGCATGCACTTATCAAAACAGAAAGGGAAGCTAAGCTGAGTATAGCACATAAAGAAAATCTAAAAATATTTCAGACAGATGATAGATTAACACTGCTCCTGGTAATTGGGGATCTATGTAACATAAGATGTTACAGATGGTAGGTATTATGGATATGAAAGGTTGCATTTTGACAGACTTTTCCAGTGTTTTTAATAAATGTCCATTCTAGATTTAGACAGCATTGGGTGGCTTAAGAAGCAGTCACATACGCAATGTTGATTTAAACTATAATTTTGTAGCCTCAAGACAACTAGACCATACCTTTGGAATTATAGTTTCCTTGACACCATTTCTACCATTTATCTGTCAGTTTATCTTACTGTGGTGGCTTGTGAGTTGCTGTAATTCTGGAAGCTATGTCACCGGCATTTTAAATACCAGCAGGGGCATCCATGGTGGACAGGTTTCAACTGAGCTTACAGGTTAGGACAGGCTTGGAAAAAGGTGAGATGGGCTATTTTCAAATATTTAGTCACTGAAAACAGTATGTATAACAGTGGAACACTGTATGATAGCACCAGAAAACTGAATATTGAATCATAATGACTAGTACCAGAATATGTTCAGATATAGTGACAGAAAATGAACCCCTCAAATTGGATGGTGGTGGTGGTGTAATGTGCTGTGGAGTAGGTTCTGACTCACAGTGACCCTGCATAGGGTTTTTGAGGCTGTAAATTTTTATGGTAGCAGACAGACTCATCTTTCTCCTGTGGAACAGCTGGTAGTTTTGAACTGCTGAACTTG
>NW_006408534.1:31211918-31213600 GCF_000296735.1 Chrysochloris asiatica
CTTCTGAGCTCTTTTCCTTGTAGGTATGCTGTGGAGTTAATTGTGACCCACAGCGATCCAGTATAGGGTTTCTAAGGGGCAGCTAGTGAGCTAGAATCATATTCCTTGCAGTTCAAAAGGCTTTGCAGTCTGGAGCATTAACCCACAGAATCACAGCAGGACTACTTTGTTATTGGCGTCTCAGCTTGGGCTGGCCTGCCCCTTGATAGGCGGGCCTGAGGCTCGGAGGCTGGGCAGAGGGCTGGTATAGGCAGAAAAAGTTGAGGACGGGGCTAGTGGCTGTAAGCAGATGGTGTGGCTGTGTCTGATGACGTCTACAATGCCTCGCTCTGTCTCCCTGTGCCATGGGCACCCCAATTTACCCTATATCCACTCTGACAATGCCCAACGTGGCAATGATGCCCCCCCCTGGGATGGATCACGCTTGTTCCTGTGGCCCCGCTAGCTCTCCGGGAGCGTCCGCCCTCTGAACAGCTCTGCTCAAGCACTGAGCTCCACGCTCTGCAATGGGCGGGGCAGTCCCCGGGGTGGGAACTAAGCGCAGGCTGGTGGAGGCTCAAAATGCTTGTGACTCCTCAGCAGTTGGAATTTTTTTTTTTAAAGCAAGCTCATAATGTTAAGGCCTAATGTTTTATGTTTGCCCCAAGGCTGTCTGTCTACCAGGCCTGGGCCTCCCTGTGTGAAACCTCCCCCGTATTCTCCGAAGCCTACGTACCTGTGCTGCCCAGTCAGGGAAGCGCTGGAAGTCTCCCCATAGTGTTTTAAATCACTGTATTTTATGTGTTTTTTCATTGTTGATGTTGTTGGTTTTTGTTTTTAAATTAGATGATTAGACCTCTTTTCTAAAATTATCTGATTGTAGTAAACAGCCAACTTTTTGGTTAGAAGTCAAGCATGTTAACCTTTTAAATTACCTATACACTCTAGATACATAATAAATGTTAACTAAATCAATGTAGTGATGAAATAATTAATATCACATAAAAATTAAATTTTGATAATAAAATTCAAAATCGTTACAACCATACTTTGACAGGAAACTGCCAGAAATTCAAGCAGGATTCAAAAAGGACATAGAACTAGTAATATCATATGGATCTTGTCTAAAAGCAGAGAATATCAGAAAGATGTTTATTTATGCTTTATTGACTATGCAGAGGCTTTCAACTGTGTGGACCATGACAGACTATGGATAAAATTGCAAAGAATGAGTATCAGAGAACACTTAATTGTGTTCATAAGGAACATAAACTGATAAGGAGTTGTAAGAACAGAAAAAGGGGATACTGAATTTTTAAAATACTAAAATGTGTGTTCTGGTGTTGTATCTTTCACTACATACATTCAACCTGTATGCTGAGGAAATCATCTGAGAAGCTAGGTTATATGAAGTAGAATGTGGCACCAGGATTTAAGGAAGTCATTAACACCCTGTGATGTGCAAGTGATACACTCTTGCTTGCTGAAAGCAAAGAGGACTTCAAATACCAATGAACACCAAAAACCAAAGCCTTCAGTAGTCTTTGGATTGCACCTCAATGCAAAGAAAACAAAAATCCTCACAACTGGACCAATAAATAGCATTATGATATATGAAGGAAAGATTGAAATTGTCAAAGATTTCATTTTGCTTGGATCTATAATCAACACTCATGAAAGCAGCAGTCAAGAAATCAAATGAT
>NW_006408534.1:31214490-31217581 GCF_000296735.1 Chrysochloris asiatica
CATCTTTCTCCCATGGAACAGCTGGTAGTTTCGAACTGCTGACCCTGAGATTAGCAGCCCAATTCATAACCATTACGGTACCAGCGTTCCTTAAATGCTCAATAGCCCTAGGTAATAGATACTCTAGTTGACAGCACTGAAGGTCAATATTTACATTTTGGCAGAAATTTCTCTTGGGAAGAATTTGCATATTTATAAAAGTATCCTTGAAATGTGTGTCTTAAAATTTTCTATAACCTTCTACAAAGCAGGTTTCTAGACCCTATTCCAGACCTACCAAATCAGAATTGCTAAACAGTAAGCCAATGAATCTGCATTTTTAATATGCATCTATGTGATTTGGTGAGGAAAACACTGGTCTAGGCCTTTGGTTTTCAACGTTTTTGCTCAAGGTTTTTTTTTTTTCCAGATCCAGGGTGACATGAAAAGTTAAATACTAACCAAAAGGCTGAAGGTTCAAATCCCCCAAGAAGCTCCTCAGAAGATAGTCATGGAAATCTGCTTCCAAAAGACCACAGCCTTGGAAATCCTATGAAGTTGTTCTATTCTGCACACTTAGCATTGCAATGAGTCAGAAACAACTTGATGTCAACAAACCACCACAACAGTAATCCACAAAGTACAAAGAAAACTCAAACCATATGAAAAGAAGACCTTCTTTTCTTCAAACAAAATCTTACATAAAATCCCAAGTAACCCAGATAAAAATTGAGTTGATTGAAAAGGGGATAATGGATTTGACTACCTAACTGCTTGCTGCCCCATTCTGTCTTCTAGTGGTCCACCAATGTCCTCTATGGAATACTAAATGGCAAGGATGGAGAACTTCACTTCTTGAAAACCACTGACCCTGAGGTTATGGCAACTTCCTGGAATCTATGAGTTTCTAAGTCCTTAAAGGATGATAGCAAAACCAAGGGAAAGTAGGTGATGTGAGCATGGTCTTATGGCCAACTCGCTAAAGCCCATAAACTGGTCCTGGAAATATGGCAAATATTTTGACCAGGGAGATCTGCACAACTACTACGTACAAAGTCTTTTGTACATATTAAGTAAGCCAGTCAATGTTGTGTTGATGGGAAATGAGAGATTGGATCATATTGTGCCTCTTGAAATCTTGGTTCCACATGGTTCTCATTAAAATTTTCTGTTACTCTCTTCCACACGCTATGTTTTACAGCTGCTATGGCCCTGTGGGTTAATGCACCAGACTGCAAAGCCATTTGAACTGCAAAGTTGGCTGTTCAAGCTCACCAGCTTCTCCTTGGAAACTCTATACAGGGTTGTGATGGGTCGGAATTGACTCAACGCCACTTCACCACAACAATGGCCCTTAAAGAGTCCTGGTGTGGTGTTGTAGGATAGGTACTGGATTGCTAACCGCAGGTTGGCAGTTCAAACTCACTAGTTGCTCCTTGGAAACCCTACACAAGGTTGCTGTGAGTCAGAACCAACTCAATGGTACTTAACAACAACAATGGTCCTAAGAAGCCCCAAACATGATCTTAGTGTTTGTAACTCTACAGGCAAAGAATTGATAGGTCATAGAGTAAGGGAAGAAGTCCTGGTGTGTCACTGTAGGAAAGCACTAGACTGCTAACTGAAATATTGGCAGTTCTAACCCACCAGCCACTCCTGGAAAACCCTATACAGGATGGCTATAATTTGGACAGACTCAATGACACGTAACAACAACAGAGTAAGGAAAAGATATTGCTTCATGTAGTGATGTGATATGAGTTGAAAGTCTGGAAATGATGACTTCAGTCACTCTCTGATTGCTGAAAGACTAGCTTAGCTCTAGGATAGATTTCACCCTAGCTGGTATTTACAACCATTGCCTCAATAAACTACAGGTTTGTGTGGACAGGAAAAGAGAAATCTTTACCAAATGCATCTGGATATTTTGTTGTCGTTAAGGACCATCGAGTAGATTCTGACTCATAGCAACCCTTTAGAGTTTCTGAAGAGTGGCTGGTGGGTTTGAACTGCTGACCTTGTGGTTCACAGTCCACTGCTGATCCTACAGCACCACACCAGGAGTCCATAATGATTGATAAGCAGAAGTATGCTTGTTGCTGAGTGCCTGAGGTCTGTATGCTTTCTTGAAGGAGTCAATACTATTGTATTCACTTCAAGCAACCCCTACAGCAAGCTTGGGCTGGATATTTAATCTGTTTAGTTAGTCGTGATTCTAAACTGACTTTGAAATCTTAGAGGGATAATTTCCATGCAGTAATGGGGGAAGGAACCTTAGTGAGTAGTGGTTAAATACTCAACTGCTAACTGAAAGATCAGCAGTTCAAACCCACCAGATGTGCTTCCATAAAGATTGTTGTTGCTGTTGTGTGCTATCAAGTTGGTTCCAACTCATAGTAACCTTATATAGGGTTTCCAAGAGCAACTGGTAGGTTTGAACTGACACCCTTGGAAACCCGATGAGACACTTCAGTGTCCTATAGGGTTGCTGTGATTCCAAATCTACTTACAGGCAGCAAGATATGGTAAAGGGGAAAGCACGTACCCAATAATATTCACTCTTATATCCCAGGCTCAGCCTAACACAGAGTCGTTGGAACCTACACTAAACAATAAATCCCAAAATATCAGATCATATCTATAATGGCATCATAAAAACAGTATTTTTCTAGATACAATCTTTAATCCTTAGTAATATTCAAGTTTTCTTAGCTTAAAAGAAGAACAAGTGTTTCTTCCTATGGGTGTGCCATGGTTGACCACTGGATTAGATGATCTGTGTATGCAAAGAATGTTTATTTTATTCTGTTAATTGTTCTGGATCCTCCTTTTTCTGACATTTGATAGATGCATGCTATATTTAACTAGTTAGAGGGATTGACGTTGAATGAATGAATGAATGAGTGAATGAATGAATGAGTTATTCTTTTAAAGCATTTTTGTTTTTGTGGTTTCATTTATAAGTTACAGGGCATGCCATATTTATTTAACTTAATTTATCAGGATGATACTTGCTTCATTAAATTAAAATATTTTAATTAGCTAATAAAGATTTCATTTGTTTACTTCTTTTATATTTCCATTAGGGTAGATCATTTTGATGACAACTTTT
>NW_006408534.1:31219201-31226970 GCF_000296735.1 Chrysochloris asiatica
TGGTGTTGAGCGTGGTCACCAATCACAGCTTGTATTCCCATTGAGTCTTGGTCTTGGATGGGCGTTCATATTGTCTTTTAATAAGGTCTTTCTATTGAGCCCAAATATGTCTTCATTCATTCAATTAGACATGTATTTACTTCCTATTACATGCCAAGAATTTCTGGGTGGTAAAAGCAGATAATAGGCTCAGCTGCTGAAAAACATGGTATGGAAGCCATGTCTGCATTCTTCTGGATTCACAAGGTAGAAAGAGAATAAAATTCAAAATCAGCCCAAGGCCAATTCTTATGATGCAGAGGTCTGGCATGCCTCCATCCTGAAACCTTCTTTACCCTATTCTGATACCAACCATCCCTTCCACAGCACCCTCTGCTTTACAACTGGTTTGATAATCTGTTGAAATGGCCACACAGGACTCACAGACAATATTCAAAATTATGCAGTTTAGGAAGCAGAATGCAAATCAAAATCAGAAGCAACTCAGACTATAGCAGTCCTCTTGTCAGGAACGCCTTCTTTCTGCTATACTGCAGGCATGCCTCAGCATTTTCTTGGGTCTGTCAGTCATGTGGCCCCGAGCTTCTGCCCTGCTTCAAAAAGTGTTTTGAAGCTCCCCTGGTCAGCCTGTAAATGCCCCAAAGGTACATTCTGCAAGCCAGTCTCCTGCCTGCAGGCACTAAGCTTTACACAGTCCATGAGTCTAGAAGCCCATAGTTTCTCTGTCTCTCCCTGTTGCCGCCTCTGCCACCACCTCTTCTGGCACTGATTTTTCCAGGTAGAGATCACACACTCCACTCATGGTCTTCTTTCTTGATGGTCCTGGGAATGTCTGTTCCTACTTCTGAGATGCCTCCTTTTAAAGCTAGAGGGATGGTAAAACTAACCAATCCTGGTGTTAGAGTCCTGTACACCCTATTAGCATGGTCCCACCCAATCATTTGGTGGAAATAAAGAAAACTTTGGATAGATAAGCCATATCAAGTAAATTCAAGGTACCACAGCTGCTAATTAAAAGGTTGGAGGTTTGAGTCCACCCAGAGACCACTTCAGAAGAAAGGCTTAATGATCTACTTCTGAACAATCAGTCATTGAAAACCCAAGGGAGCACAGTTCTACTCTGACCACACGGGGTTACACATGAGTTGAGATTGACTGGACTGAAACTACTCTTTCACGCCAGGCCTTAGAAAGGCTTATAAACTGGAGCCAAATAAAGCAAGCTGACTCCATGTTCCCATGATAGATGCTCAAAGGTCTGAAGATAGTGACATTGTATCTGTTCTTTTTCTCTGTTGCTTCAGTTCTCCCTTAAATAGCATGTTGTCCAGTTCCCTCACTGTCATCCTGCTTTTTTCCATTAGTTTATAACAATGACATATTGTTGAAGACCACATCATTGTTTTTTTTTCTGCTTCTTCCAAAACATCATGCTTTGCAAATAGGAATCAGCTCATTCATGGCAGGAATGAAATGATGATCTCTTTGTGGGGAACATAAGCTCATTTTTTCCGCTCTTTATCTCATTTATTCGCTCTCTAACTGGACTCAAGTGTGGCAACAGTAGTGAGGTTGGCCCATGATTGGGCAGTGTTTCGTTCTGCTGTGCATAAGGTCACTATGCATCAGTACAGACTTAATGGGACCTAACCACAACAACAACAACAGCTGGGCTTTCAATGTCACTAACATTTTGATGTGGAAGGTTGGGAATTCTGATTCTCTTCTAATGTTCCTGTCCGAAATCAGACCCTGGATTTGGTTCTCTATAGCATACACAACTGACTGGGAAACTCAAAGCAATTTAAAATAAGACTCAAAATGATAACAGGAAAATAAAGTAAGATGAATTGTTTTTTTTTTTTTTAATTTGTGATAATCAATGTTTAAAGCATGGCTTAATCATTTTCAATGGGTTGTAGTGCCTCCTTTCCCATCCTAGCATGTGGTAAGCATGACAAGCTACCTACACATCTGATACTTATCCTCATCAAAATACAGATCCAAGAAAATCATTTCTTAAAAGACTACAATTTACCTGCAAATTAAGATCTTCAGCTAGCCTGAGGATCAGACCTCTTTTCTAAGATAATTGACAATGAGGATGTCTGCCCTAGAAATGTTGCTTCTGTCCAGATAAGCATGGCCAATACTCAAAAGAACGGTCTTAAATCACTGTTAGAATAGTAGGGCTCTGATAAAGAAATATGGCTCAGAATTTGACAAAATAACTTCCTCTTTGTGAGACTATTCTCCTACTCATATAATGAGGGAATTGCACTGGGTGCCCTGTAATTAACATTCAAATACAGAGAAGTGATGACTCTAGTTCCCATAGCCTTTAAAGTTTGATCCATACAGAGTGCTTCATATAAGGGTGTAGGAAACAGTGAACTACAGAGAAAGAGTGCTAAGTTCCTTGGTATGGTGTTATAGGATCAGCATTGGATCACAGGGTTGGTTTGAACTGCAAGGTCAGTGATCAAACTCACCTGCTGCTCCTTGAAAACCCTATACAGTGTTGCTATGAGTCGGAACCGACTCAACAGTATTTAACAACAGCAACAACGGTTCCCTTAGAAGGCATTACCCATTTAAATCAGCATGTAAAGGAAACTTAGTGTGTTCTACTTGTTCTTTCTTTGGGACTCTGACTTTCATCACATCAGCTATGGGGCATTAGTTAGTTTAAAATGCCACCAAAACTACACCCAGGTCAATGTTCTTAGAAAAGGCAAGAATGTGTTGGATCTGTATTGAGATTGGGGTACATTCTATCTGACATTGCATCTTCCCTGTGGACTCTAGGACCTGAGATAATCAAGTACTTAACAGACCCTTGGGCTAGGTGTCAATGTCCTGCTGGAACCTGGAGTGCCCTAGTCAAGCTCTACATATTCATGATCCCTGATCTTTTGTTCATTCTTTCACTCCCCAACCCCTAATTTCTACAATTTGGTGATATCAGTTATATTCTTCAAGCTATACAACCATTTTCATTATCTTTTTTCCAACTTATTCTACCCCATTAAAATAAATTCAATACCCCCTAAGCAACAATCCACTATGCTTGGCACGCCTAGTAACTACTAGTAATCTTTGTTGTTGTTAAATACCTTTGAGTCAATTTTGACTCATAATGACCCTGTATAGGTTTTCTGAGGAGTGGCTTGAGAGTTTGAACTGCCGACCTTGAGATTCAAACTGATCTTGTGGTCCAGTGTTTATCCACAGCCCCACACCAGGAATCTTTAGTTGCTGTATATCTGCTTATTTAATATAAGTGAGATTGTACAATGTGTTGTTGTTAAGTGCCATTGAGTTGGCTCTGACTCATGGTGGTGATGGTTGTTATGTGCTATAGAGTCGGTTCCCACTCATAGTGACCCTGTACAGGGTTTCCAAGGCTGTAAATATTTGCAGGAGCAGAAAGCCTCATCTTTCTCCCACGGAACTGCTGCCCCTGAGGTTAGCAGCCCAACTCGTAATCACTACACTACCAGAGCTCCTTAGATACCTTGTATTGGGTTTCCAAAGAGCAGCAGGTGGATTTGAACTTCTGACTTTGAGATTCAAACTGACCTTGTGTTCCAGTGCTTATCCTACTGAAAGACTTTAAAAGTCTGTGGAAGATGGAATTAGAAATGATGGATTTTTTTCCACAAACTTTTAAGCCCCTTGTATTAGTCCTTCTGTGGTTGTATTATTTCACTCAGCATAATGTGTTCAAGGCTTATCCATGTTGTGTACTGAATGTTTTCATGTCTGATCTAAAAGCCTGTTTCTCCCTTTTACCTACTCCCTCCCTTGTCTTTGACTCCTCATTCCTAGGCATGTTTCCTGTTCCAAACAAGCCCCTATCTTTGTCTCCACAGGACATTTTCTGACTGTTACAGTCTATACGGTTCCCTATGACACTATAGCCCTGACTGGTTATGCTCTATTTTCCATGGTGTATGATTTCCTGAGGAGTTTTTTTCTTTCATTCATTTTTTTATGGGGATTTATGTGGTTTGCTTCCCCATTGCATTACAGTCCTTTATAGGGTGATGATGAGGTCTGAAATGTCTGTGTATCTCTCTTCACTGTACCAACTCCACTATTCCTATTTAATCACAGTGCCCCAACTAAGGCCCAGCCCATGGCAGGTGATTGATAATGTAGTTGTGCAAACTGGGAAATTTAAGTCCAGATCTCAGTGCCCATTGGAATACAAAAAACATAAAACTACAACAAAAATACAATTCTACTACTGGGTCACTCTTTTCAGGGTTGCCTATAGTTTTTTGACTTTCTTGGACTGGCAACGAGTTCTTTGAAACCTATAACCCAAACTGCTTTTCTAGGAGTATCTTGTCCCTGAAGCTTCCTCTTTAGTGGAGGCCCTTTAATGGGACATAAATAACTCTTACTCTGTGTTAATTCTTAGCAGTCCATTCATGTATCTGTTCTTCTGATTTTCTAGTGTCAGTAATCTTCAATCCTATTCCTTCCAGCCAAACTGTGAACTCCTGCTGTAAATCAGTGTAATTCCATACTTCTAGCAATCTTTTGCTTCCAACATAGTAAAAAACCAAGTATGTTGCTTTAAGTTCTACCCACTAGGTGAATTTTCTTCACAGGTACTTCAAGGCCACCCTTGTGTTGGGTTGTGGTGCTTTAACAATCAAATTTTATTTTCTGTAGTAATATACACATTATATAAAATTCATCACTTTAAAGTGTACAGTTCAGTAGCATTTAGTTCAGTCACAATATTGCACAACCATCACCACTATACAATTCCAGAACATATTCAAGACTTTATAATCAGTCACGCCTTCTCACTTCCGCCTCCCACCAGTCCCTGACAACCACTACTCTGCTTTCTCTCTCTATGGACTTGCCTATTCTGGATATTTTATGTAAACGGAATCATACAATATGTGGCATTTTGTGTCTGGCTTCTTTCACTTGGCATAATGCTTACAAGGTTTTCCATGTTATAACTTGTATCAGTACTTCATTCCTTTTATGGCTAAGTAATAAGCCATTCACTTTTGAGTGGTTCCAGCATAGTGGATAGACACATCTGTAGACCAGGCTACAGTTTTCACTTCCTCAGTTAATTGATCATAAGAAACATTCCAGGAGGCCATACACATGGATCGAGGTAGAAGAGGCAATGCAAGATTGTCTTTGTTGTTTTTACTATATTACTGCTTCAACATGACCAACCTCATGGCATTGTTGGATCAGACAATATCTAGTTTATGATGGGAGGCTCATGTGTCAATCGCTACCTAATGCCCCATGGTTATGTGGTCAGTCTCTACAAAATCAGTAGCAAGTAAGAAGCTGTTATGAAAAAAGAGATTAGTTACTTTCAAAGGAAGACAAAGATTTGCTCTCAAATTATAGAGGTTTGTGTTCTGATTCCCCTACAGATTCCAAAGACTCCAAAGACCTTTTTTTCATTTTCATGACTATTTCAAGCATTCTTGGATCTATGGGATCATAAGAACCAGATGGTAGAGCGACCTATGCTGCATCCTGAAATTGCCACAGAGCTTTTTATTGTTCTGTTCTAAACTAAAATCTGCACACCCAAAATAGTATATGTTGTTGTTGTTGTTAATGTGCATTGGAGTCAGTTCTGACTCATAGTGACCAAGTACAGGATTTCTGAGGCTGTAAAACTCTACAGGAGCAGAAAGCATCATCTTTCTCCTGCGGAACAACTGGTAGTTTCGAACTGCTGAACCTGAGGTTAGCAGACCGATTTGTAACCACTACACTACCATAGCTCCGTAAAAGAGTATATAATACTCCAAAAATCCAGGCTTTGCACATCTTATTTAATGGGAGATGATAAGAAGCAGGTCAACTTGTCATTTGTCTTAAAATGAATATTTTCAGATGGTCCAGATTATTAAACCTTCCGAGAGGTTAATTAGGTTAAGGTGGTAGGCCCCTAAAAGTTTATTATCTATATCACCACTCATCCAAAACTAGTCTAATAGTTTGTTGTAATATGGTGGCTTGCATGTTGCTGTGATTCTGGAAGCTATGCCGCCAGCATTTTAAATACCAACAGGATAATCGATGGTAGTCAGATTTCAGATGAGCATCCAGATGAAGACAGTCTAAGAAGAAAGATTGATGCACTACTTCCAAATACTTAGTCACTGAAAACCTTATGAATAGCAGTGGAACACTGTTATATAGCACCAGAATATTGAATATTGAAACATAATGAAGAGACCCAGAATATTGTCAAATCATTTAGTGATGGAAGATGAGCCCCTCAGGTTAGAAGGTACTCAAAATATGACTGGGAGGAGTTGCCTCCTAAAAATAGAGTTGACCTTGATGAAGCCAATGGAGTAAAGCCTTCGAGACTTTCATTTGCTGATAGGGCACAACTCAAAATGAAGAGAAACAGCTGTAAATATTCATTAATACTCCGAACACTGAATGCATGAAGTATGAATCTAGGAAAATTGGAAATGGTCAAAATTGAAATGGAGCACATAAACGTTGACATTGTTGTTGTTGTTAGGTGCCATTGAGTTGGTACCGACTCATAGAAACATTGAGGTGCAATCCATACCGAAGGCTGTGGTCTTTGATCTTCATCAATAAATATTTTAAGTTCTCTTCACTTTCAGCAAATAAGGTTGTAACATCTGCATATCACAGGCTGTTAACGAGTCTTCCTCCAATCCTGATTCCATGTTTTACTTCATATAACACAGTTTCTTGGATTATTTGCTCAGCATACAGGTTGAATAAGTATGGTGAAAGAATACAACCTTGTCGCACACCTTTCTTAATTTTAAACCATTCAGTGTTCCCATATTCTGTTTGAACAACTGCCTTTTGGTCCAAGTTCAGATTCCTCATGAGCACAATTAAGTGTTCTGGAATACTCATAAACTTTGCAATGTTGTCCATAGTTTGACAAGATCCACACAATCAAAAGCCTTTGCATAGTCAATAAAGCACACTTTAACATCTTTCTGGTATTCTCTGCTTTCAGCCAAGATCCACCAGACATCAGCAGTGATATCCCTCATTCCACAGCCTCTTCTGAATCTGGCTTGAACCTCTGGAAGTTCTCTGTCAATGTATGCTTGCAGACATTTCTGTATTACCTTTAGTAAAACTTTACTCGCATGGGATATTAAAGAGATTGTCTGATGATTTCTGCATTCTGTTGAGTGACCTCTCTTTGGAATGGGCACAAATATAGATCTCTTACAATCAGTTGGCCAGAGAGCTGTCTTCCAAATTTCTTGGCATAGATGAGTGAGTGCCTCTAGTGCAATTCCTGGTGCCTTGTTCTTTGCCAATTCCGTCAATACACCTTGAACTTCTTCATTCAGTATCATTGGCTCTTGATCATATATTACCCTTTTTTTTTTTTTAGTTTTACATTCATTCTGTCGTATATTGTCTCATTGCCATGGTTACAAGCCCCTCCATGCCATCCTTCCCCCGTATCCCCCAGGTCTTCAGCACACAGTCGCTCTGCTCTCCCTCTCTGTATCTAAAGTCTCCAGCTGCTCCATTGCTCCACGTCCTCATCTCTGGTTCCATTTCAGGCATCACTGCTTCTCTGGGTAGGGCCCAGCTCTCTGCTATTCTCCCTTGATGGTCCTAGGGACTGCGGCTCCTAGACTGAAAAGTTAATCATGCCCCTCCTCGCTATAAAACGTCTACCTTTACATTTCCAACCCTCACAATCAGTCCTGATAACAATTTTTCACTATTGTATCACAAGAGAC
>NW_006408534.1:31228937-31233560 GCF_000296735.1 Chrysochloris asiatica
TGAACATTTCTTCATATGTTTGTTAGCTGCCCAGATCTCTTCCTCTGTGAAGTCCTGTGCCCACTTTTTAATTGGGTTATTTGCCTTTTTCTTGTTGAGGTGTTGTAATTTCCTATATATTTTAGAAATGAGTGCCTTGTCTGATATGTCATTGCAAACATATATTACCTTTTGAAACGGTGGAACATCAACCATTTCCTTTTTGTACAGTGATTCTGTATTGCTTCTATCTTCTTTTGATGATTTCTGCATCATTCAATAATTTGCCCAGAGAATCCTTCAATAATGAAAGTCTAGGCTTGAATTTTTTCTTCAGTTCCCCCAGCTTGAGAAATGTTTGAGTGTGTTCTTCCTTTTTGGTTTTCTGACTCCAGATCTTTGCACAATTTGTTGTAGTATTTGACTTTGTCTTCTTGAGCTGACCGTTGAAATTTTCTGTTCAGCTCTTGGACCTCCTCATTTCTTGCATTTCTTTAGCATCTCTACTCTGGCGAGCAAGCTTCAATGTCTCTTCAGACATCCATTTGATCTTTTCCTTCATTCTTGTCTTCTTAATGACTCTTTGCTTTCTTCATGTATGATGTTCTTGATGTCATCCCACAACTCTTCTGGTCTTTCTGTCTTTAGTGTTTAATGTATCAAATCTGTTCTTCAGATGATCTCTAAATTCAGGTGGGATATATTCAAGGTCATATTTTAGCTCTCATGGACTTGTTTTCATTTTCTTCAGCTTCAGTTTGAATTTGCATATGAGCAATTAATTGTCCGTTCCATAACCTACCCCTGGACTTGTTTTCACTGATGATATAGAGCTTTTCTATAGTCTCTTTCTGCAGTGTAGTCAGTTTGATTTCTGTGTATTCCATCTGGAGAAATCCATGTGTATAATCATCTCTTATGCTGTCTAAAGGTATTTGAAATGAACATATCATTGATTTTTCAGGATTCTATCATGCGATCTTAAGCATCATTTCTATCACTAAGGCTATGTTTTCCAACTACTAAATAATCTTTCCGCTTTGTTTCCAGCCTTTGCATTCCAATCAAAATAATGTAGTGGATTATGAGCTGAGCTACTAACACTGACATTAGTAAGCTGAAATGGACAGGCCTTGGCCATTGTGAATCTAGCAATCACATGATTCACTATGCCAGGAATGACAAATTGAAGAGGAATTGCACCACATTCATCATCAAAAAGAACATATCAAGATCTGTCTTGATTACAATGTTGTCCATGATAGGATAATATCCATATGTCTACAAGGAAACCCATTTAATATCACTATTATTCAAATTTATGCACTAATCAATAAAGCCGACAATGATGAAATTGAGGAATTCTACCAACTTTTTCCATCTCAGATTGAACCACAGAAGATGGAAGGGATACACAGAGTCACTGTATCAAAATGAAATGATCAATATGCAAGCATTTCATGAGGTAACATATGATCAAGAGTCAATGATACTGAAGTAAAAAATCCAAAGTGCATGGAAGGCATTAGCAAAGAAGGTTCTAGGAATTGCTGGAATACAAATTAAAATCTTTCAACAAACCAATACAGCACTATAGGAGCTCACTCATTTATGCCAAGAAATTTGGAAGGCAACTCCCTGGCCAACAGACTGTAAGAGATCTATATTTGTATCCATTCCAAAGAGAGATGACCCAACGAAATATGAAAATCATTGAACAATAATATTAACATCACATGAAAGTAAAATTTTATTAAAAATAATACAAAAACAGCTGTAACTTTCTGCTGACAGAGAACCAGAGGTTCAGGCTGGACTCAGAAGAGGCTGGGAACAAGGGATATCATTTCTAATGTCATATGGATCTTGGCTAAAAGCATAGTATAGCAGAAAGATGTTTAGCAGTTCTTTATTGATTTTGCAAAGGATTTTGACTAAATAGATAACATGGATAACACTGTGAAGAAGTATCCCAGAACACTTGATTGTGTTCATATGGAATCTGTGCATAAACCAAGAGGCAGTCATTTGAATAGAACAAGGGACACTGAATAATTTAAAATCAGAAAAGATATGTGCCAGAGCTGTATTCTTTCACCATAGTTATTCAATCTGTATGCTAAGCAAATGGGAGAAGCTTGATTATATCAAGAAAAACATGGCATCAGGATTGGAGGAAGACTCATTAAGAACCTGTAATATGCAGATGATGCAATCTTGCTTGCTGAAAGTGAACAGGACTTAAAATATTTACTGATGAAAATCAAATACCATAGCCTTCAGTATGGGTTGTATCTCAATGCAAAGAAAACAGAAATCCTCACAATTGTACCAATAAACAACATCCATATAAATGGAGAAAAAAATTGAAGTTGTCAGAAACTTCATTTTGCTTGGATCGACCATCAACACTTATGGGAGCAACAGTCAAGAAGAAATCAAACAACGTATTGCATTAGGCAAATCTGCTGGTCCAAGTCCCTGTAAAGTATCCAAGAGCAAAGATGTCAGTCAGTAGGAGGATTAACATGCACCTGACTCAAGCCTTGGTATTTTCTATAACCACATATGCATGTTAAAGTTGGACAATAAATAAGGAAGACTGTAGAATAATTGATGTATTTGAATTAAGACTTCGAGGGAGAATATTAAAAGTACCATGGACTGTCAAAAGAACAAACAAATTTTTGTTGGAGGAAGCACAGCCAGAATGTTTCTTGGAAGCCAGGATGGCTAGACTTCTTCTCTCAGACTTCATACATATTGACATGAGGGACTAGTCCCTGGAGAAAGATATCATGTTTGGTAAAGTGGAGGGTCAGAGAAAAAAAAAAGAACTAGGTAGATTGGCACAGTGGCAGCAGCAATGGGCACAAATGTAGCAATGATCATGAGGTTGGAACAGGACCAGGCAGTGTTTCCTTCTGTTGTACACAGCACCACTATGTGTTGGTACCGATTCAGTGGCACCTAAGAACAACAACAACAAATCACCACTCACAAGTTCACATTATGTCATACTAAGGTATCCAAAGTACTTGCTACTTCCTGATCATCAGATCAAATCAAAACAATGTTTTTAATAGAGTGGACTGTGTAATATTTTATGGACTATAAAATGACTCCATGGACTGTTAGGAACTCAAAGCAGCTTGAGACAAGACTATGATGGTGTACTTTGGGCCATGTTAGGTAAAAGCTAATTGATTTTAATGCTCCTTGCATACTGATATGGATATATGAAATTATCTCAGACAATAGGTTTATATTCTAGAAATAGATCCATCTAGGACAACAGCTGAAATTGCAGTCACTGCTTGATTAGATTGAAAATAATCCAGTTATTCTCTGAGAGACATCTGACTTTTGCAGAGGTCAAAAGACTGAGTTAAATGAGTACTTATAATAGTGGCACTGACTCTTGCACTTTTTCCAAAGGATTCAGTGTTTCGTCTAGTTTACTAATTTAGTAAGCCAGAGGAGCTCCAAGGATTTTTACTTAGCCCTAACTACCATAATTGTTCATATCTATTGGGTTAGAGAGCCAATGTGGGTATTTCTGCACTTTCCAAATATGTCTATTCTAAGTATAGATTTAAGGAAAGGATAAATAACCGCATGGTGAGTCCTTGACTAACTGAGCTCATGAAGAGTCAGACTTGAGCTAAGACTCCATCCATCATCCAGTGCCCATTGTTACTGGTGAGACATAGAGACTTTTTGAGTCGCAATGAAATTTAGTTCCAGTGTCTACTGTTTGTGTAACTAAGTCTAAGTATTTTAATTTTCAAAATTCACAAGCACTCTTGTAAGTGGCCACTGGTCCCATTTTGTAATGCTTGGGGGGAATTTTTATGGTATATACTTGAAGCAGTGGTTTAGGATCCTTTCTCAAGAAGATCTGGCTTATTTTTAATCAAGACTTTCTGGGTCTATGAATTGATTTAGATCTGAAAACTTGATGGGAGCCCATGACCCTTCATTATGGCACAATGTCTGTGGTATCAGACCTAGAGGTTTTTCTGTTTTACATATGAAATAATACTCTACTAGGATATACTACTATATCTTCGATACTACCAGAGCTGTCTGTGAAACAAAGCATTCTAATTACTAATGCTTCCCTGCAACTCTTTATGCTAGATGTATGCAACACCTTGTCCTTGACAGTTTAGTGCTGACACGAAGCTTTTTTTTTCATGTTTTATTGTGAATTATATGATATTTTACATGACAGAACTTTAGTTTTACATTCATTCCATCCTATATCGTCTCATTGCCATGGTTCCAATCTCCTCCATGCATCATCAACCGACCAAAGGGTATACCCTATAAGCCCGCCTCCCAACCCCCTCCCACCCCATTCTTCAGGACCCAGACCCTCTCTCTCTTTGGATCCAAAGTCCCCATCTGCTTCATCACTCCACGTCATTGTCTCTGCCTCCATCTCGGGCCTCGCTGCTTCTCTGGGTAGGGTCCTGCTCTCGGCTGTTCTCCATTGATGGTCCCAAAGACCTCCGCTCCTAGACTGGAGAGTTAATAACTCCCTTCCTTGTTACAAAAGGTCTACCTTTACATTTCCAATCCTCACAATCAGTCCTGATAACAATCATTCACTATTGTATCACAAGTGACCCTTCTGCA
>NW_006408534.1:31238397-31258060 GCF_000296735.1 Chrysochloris asiatica
TAATTTAGGATTTAATTTTCAGCCTATTTCCTCTTTTATCTGCTTGTCCCGCTCCACAATCCCCGTTCAGGCCTTTTTTCTAGTTGGAAACAGTTCAGGGCTGGCTGTGGCCGTTTGGTTTTAATTGGAAACTGTCACTTTAATTTCGACTAGATCTGTGTGCATACGTAGTAGAACCCTCCGAGGGTGGGGCTGGGGTGCCCACTAGCTCAAGCCCCCCTATAGTCACCAGAATGGAGGTGCGCAGACAGCAAGGGACCAATGAATGGATACCAAAAGAAAAGAATCTCCACACCTTTATCTCAGTGGTTCTGCCAGGTGTCTGTGGCCACTCCTATATTTTCCCCACTTGGTCTTACCCAAGATGGCGGCTCCTAGAGCAGCCAATCATCCCAGACTAGAAAGCAATAGATTTCTTGCTTCTGCCACTAATTCCCCCAACTGTGAGCCTTCCAACCTTCTAAATATTCCTTTATATGTGGTTCAGAGTTCTGGGACCATCCCCTGAGCCTGCTTGGTTGAGTATTCTGTGTTTTTGTTGGCGGCGCTCTTTACTATATGTCCACCCGATCCGCCATCTTGTTTGTTCTCCCAGAGTTTTTTTAAAGGATGGAGTTGTTCCGTTATTGCCTTCTGCAATATATTAGTAACAGAATTCTATGCTGGGCCATCTTTTGGAATATAGTTGAGAAATATATGTACAGATCATACATAAAAATTGTAGCTCAACATTTATATCTCCCTAAGCATGCAAATCATTA
Organism: Chrysochloris asiatica; assembly: GCF_000296735.1. Taxonomy (NCBI): domain Eukaryota; kingdom Metazoa; phylum Chordata; class Mammalia; order Afrosoricida; family Chrysochloridae; genus Chrysochloris; species Chrysochloris asiatica. The sequence goes on from NW_006408534.1 coordinate 31,239,159, forward strand.
ACAATAAGTACAAGTAAAATTTTGTTGAAGACAATTTAAAAACTATTCCAACAGTACATCAACAGGGAACTGCCAGAAATTCAAGGCAGATTCAGAAGAAGACATGGAATTAGGGATATCATTGCTGATGTCAGATGGATCTTGCCTAAAAAGCTGAGAATATTAGAAAGGTATTTATTTGTGCTTTATTGACTTATAAAAGGCTTTGTATATGTGTTGTTGTTGCTAAGAGTTATTGAGTTGATTCCAACTCATAGTGACCCACTATAGGGTTCCCAAGGAGCGATTGGTGACTTTGAACTGCCAATCTTGCATGTCCAGTGCCTATCCTATGGCATGGGTAATGACAAAATAAGGATAACATTGCAAAGAATGGGTATTCGAAAACACTTACTTGTGCTCACAAGGAACCTGTACATAGGCCAAGAAGCAGTTGTTAGAATAGAGCAAGAAATACTAAATGGTTTAAAATCAGGAATGATGTACTGCAAGGTTGTATTATTAAACCATACTTATTCAATCTATGGAGTCCTGGTGTGGCTCTGTGGGTTAATGCACCGAATTGCAAAGTCATTTGAACTGCAAGGTTCAAGCTCACCGCCACTCCTTGGAAACAGGGGCCCTATGGGTTGGAACTGACTCGACAGCTCTTAACAACAACATTCAATCTATATGCTAAGCAAAACATCCAAGAAGATAGATTATATGAAGACAAATGTAGCAGCAGCCTTGAAGGAAGACTCATTAACAGTCTGTGATACACAGATGATACAACCTTGCTTGCTGAAAGTGAAGAGGACTTAAAAAAATATTTACTGATGAATATCAAAGATAAAAGCTTTCAGTATGGATTGAATCTCAATGTAAGGAAAACAAAAATCCTCAGCACTGGAGCAAAAACTAACAGCATGATAAATAGAAAAGACTGAAGCTGTCAAAGACTTCAGTTTTGCTTTGATCCACAAATAACACTCATGGAAGCAGCAGTCCAGATATAAAAAAATATGTATTGCTTTAGTCAAATATGCTGCAAAAGATTTCTTTAAAATGTTAAAGAACAAGGATTTCAGTTTGAAGACTAAGGTGTGTCTATCCAAGCCATGGTAGTTACAATAACCTCATATGCATGTGAAAGTTAATGAATAAGGAAGATTGTAGAAGAGTTGATGCATTTGAGTTATGGTGCTGGAGAGGAATATTAAAAGTACCATGGACTGCCAGAAGAACAAACAAATCTGTCTTCCTTAGAAGATAAGATGGTCAGAACTTGTCATACTTTGTACACGCTTCAGTACCTGGAGAATGACATCATGGCTGCTGAAATGGAGTGTCATCAAAAAAGAGGAAGACCTCCAATGAAATGGATTGATAGTGGCAATCACAATGGACTCAAACATATGCAACAGCTTTGAGAATGGGGCAGGACTGCTAAGTGTTTTGTTCTGTTATACATAGGGTCTGTATGAATAAGAACTCCACAGCACCTAATAAAAACAACAACATGGTTGTAATGGGGAGTACTGCAGCACTGTAGAGTAAACACTGGACTGCTATCTACAAGGATAGCAGTTGGAGCCCACCTATGTCTTTTCCCCATATACTCTATGGGAAAAAGATGAGACTTCTGAAAAGATCTACAGCCTCAGAAACCCTCTACAAAGTGCTATGAATCAGAACGAACTGGATGTCACACATAAAAACAACAAAAACGTTGGGTCTAATGGCCCCCGAGGATGATTGTGGTATGTTTTGAGGAGATTAACCATAACTGTTAAAGGGTCTGTTCAGGGAGAATTACATTAATGTTTTCAAGAAAAGGGAGAAAGAATAATCACCTCAGACACAACCCAACCCTATCAAACCACTGCCACTGAGTCAATTGTAACTCATCATGACCTTGTATAGGGTTTCCAAGGCTGCACAGCTTTTCAGGAGCAGAAAGCCTTATCTTTTTTTACTCTGAGCAGGTGATGGATTTGAACTACCAACCTCGCAGTTAGCAGTTCAGTGCTCATCCTATAATACAAGGCAAGCTAATTCCACTGGCAAGGGAAACTCAGTAACTTGGAAGTTCAAGATTGTCAGTTTTATCTGAGGTTAACCAGATGTTCTGAATTCAAGTTTCAGAATCCTAATTATTCTCAATTAATGCCCTATCACTTGAGAAACATGGCAAGACTATGGATCTAATTGTCATAATTCAGCAATTTACATAATAAATTTTGACTTTTTAGCAATATCATCCCTGTGGTTCTGAGAAATAAGACCATATTTTAAGACTGTCATGAAAACTCTTTGGTTTTCGACCTATGATTTAAGCTAGTTGTTAAAGCGTCAGAGCTTGCCATTTTCTTTCCATAACCATTCAAATAAACTTTAGAAGAATCCATTCCACATCATAGTCCCTAGAGTCATCATTTTGCCATATTGATAAGGTGCAAATACAACAACCATTTGGGCTTCTAGGGCGTTACTTCAGTTGATATTTCATCACATTCACCCATAGGTGATAGCATGATTAGTTGTGATATCATTGCTTGCCATAGATTGGTAGCATCAGATTTTCCTTTGACAAGTAACACAGCACCACACAAAAGCCCCAGGTACAACCAAATCAACCTTCTTAGTCAAAGCCCCATCAGAGACAAAGAAAATTTAATACAAAAATTACTAACTATAACAACAGTCAATACTGGCAAGTAGGCACTAGCCCTCTGGGATGCTCATGGGCCAAACTGGTAACTAAGAAACCACACTCATGACTGGCAAGAGGGAAATACTCTACTATAGTGTAAAAAAGGCTAGGAAGCTGGCAACTCAAGTGCCTATGTAGCTCACTAGAAGTCTATTTACTGAATGAAACTCAAGGGGAAGTTGCCCATGGGAATCCTGCCAGAACTTGATGGGGGTGAGCACCACTGGATGTCTCCCAAGTGTGTGGCTGGAAGCTGCATGGTTAGAGTAAGAAGAAGCACATGCTAATCAGGAAGAGAAACCCCTTCTTCCTGCTGTGTTCCTTCTGCGCCCCCTGCTGAAGAAAGCTAAACTCATACAAGCTGGCAACGGGGAAGAAATAATTACAGGGAATTAATTCATTATTACAGTGCAAGCAATGAGAGGGGGATTTGGAGCTGAAGACAATAAACGGATATTTAGCATGACAGCATCAACCATTATAGTAATAATTAACACTGTATGTACTTAGTGTGGTGCCGTAGGATAAGCACTGTACCATAGGGTCTGCAGTTCAAATCCACCAGCTGCTCCTTGGAAACCCTACACAGGATTGCTATGAATCAAAGCAGATTTGACAGCACTTTACAATAACAGCAACACACTTTGTAAAAAGCAACTTTTTATTTGTTATCTTATTTAATCTCTCTAAGTATTATCTTCATTTAAAGGACGAAGACACTGAGATTCAAAGAAGTTGATTTAGGTAGCATCCTAAACGTGCCAGTGGTGACAGTGGAGTTGGTTCTGACTCATAGTGACCCTGCACAGGGTTTCCGAGGCTATAAATCTTTGTGGTTGTGAAGTGCCGTCGAGTCAGTTCTGACCCATAGTGACCCTGTATAGGGTTTCCAAGGAGTAGCTGGTGAGCTTGAACCTTTACAGGAGTAGAAAGTCTCATCTTTCTCCCACAGAACACTGGTAGTTTCGTACTACTGACTGTTAGATTAGCAGCCCAATTCATAACCACTATGCTACCAGAACTCATTCTAACCACTAAAATTGTGGTTCAAACTGACTTTGCTGTCCAGTGCATTAACCCACAGTGCCACACCATGACTCCCATCCTAAAGGTAATAGATGCAAAGTCTGGGGCACAACATGAACTAAACATTCTGACTGTCCACGAGGAGACGAATAGAAAAAGAATTCATTGGTTACTTCAATTAAAAAAAAAAGAAAACCAAGTCCACTGCCATTGAGTTGATTCTGACTCATAGCAACCCTATTGGACAGAGTAGAGCTGCTCCACAGGCTTGCTGAAATTGTAAATCTCTTTAAGAGCAATCTCATCTTTAACAAACAGTCTCATCTTTTTTCCTGTGGAGCAGCTGGGAGGTTCAAACAGCCAACACTTAACCCAAGGGTTCTATTATATCATTATATATTTATTAAACAGCTTGTACAGATTTCAACTCTGCTTCTTTGTAGCTTATGGTCTAAAGCAGGTTTGTTGTTGTTAGGTGCCATTGAGTCAGCACTGACTCATAATGACCCTATGCACAAGAGAATGACATATTGTCTGGTCCTGGACCAACCTCATAATTGTTGCTACGCCTGAGCCCATTGCTGCTGCCACTGTACCAATCCATCTAGTTGGGGGTTTTCTTCTTTTTCTCTGACCCTCCACTTTACCAAACATGATATCCTTCTCAAGGGACTGGTCCCTCCTGATAATATATCCAAAGTATGAGAGACAAAGTCTGGTTATTCTGTCTTTCAAGGAGCACTCTGACTGTATTTTTTTCCAAAACAGATCTGTTTGTTCTTTTGGCAGCCCAAGGTACTTTTAATATTCTCCTCCACAACTCAAATGCATCAATTTTTCCTTATTCACCGTCCAGCTTTCACATACATATGAGGTTATTGAAAATACCATGGCTTGGGTCAGGTGCACCTTAGTCCTCAAGCTAACATCTTTGCTCTTCAACACTTATAAAGATGTCTTATGTAACAGATTTGCCTAATGCAATACATCATTTGATTTCTTGACTGCTGCTTCCATGAGTGTTGATAGATGATCCAAGCAAAATGAAGTCTTCAACAACTTCAATTTTTTTCTCCATTTATATGGATGTCTTTTATTGGTCCAGTGGTGAGAATTTTTGTTTTATTTACATTGAGATGCAACCCATATCAAAGGCTGTGGTCTTTGACCTTCATCATTATGTAGGGTTAGTAAACTTTATTTTAAATTATGAGCCAGTTAATACTCTATGTTTTACAGGGTGAGTCAAAAAGCAAAATTAGGAGCATTGGGCTGTTTTTTGGACTCTCTGTGTGGCGCTATAAGATAAGCACTTGATCACAAAGTCAGTTTGAAACAGATAATTGAAGTTTCAAACTCACTAACTGTTCTTTGGAAACCTTATGTAGGACCACTATGGGTTGGAACTGACTCCAGGACAGTTAACAACAACAACAACAACCTGCAGGTATTTATACAAACATTTTAAATGTAGCCATTTAAAATGTAAAACATTGCTCTTCACTTACAAGCTGTTTGAGTTGAAATAACAGTTTATTACAATAATAGCTTCCTCTAGACCAGATTCTTGGTCTAGAGGAAGAGATTGATAAAAATTAAACACATATATGAGTACAAAGTGCAAGAAGGGCAGAAAAGAGAAAGAAATTGATTCTATCAGAAAAGTCATGAAATGTAGGAGAGAAATGTATCACGGTTGTGAAGCAGACAATAGGTGTCTGAGAAAAGACATTCAGACCAAGACCAGAAGTGTGAGTTGATGTTAGGTCAACAAAGAGTTGAAGATGAAGCATGCTGAGCAGGGGAAATAGTACCAAGGGGAGTAAGAGTTTGGTGTATCCAAGATGTTAGATCACAACAGTGTCAATATACACACAGCAGTGCAGCTGGAGTACAGAGAACAAATGAGAGAGGAACATGGAGATAGAAAGGTAGATGATGGCATTATCACAAAAGCTTTGTGAAAAGGAGGTGGCCATGCCCAGGAGCAATCAGAAGTAGAGGAGAGAGGAGGAGGGACGTTTGGAAAGGGGACAAATTCAAGAGCAGAAACTTGATTCAGCCACGGAGGACCTCACAAACTCATAGTCATGCACAGTGAAATGCTATTAGGCATGTCAACCTTGTTGGGAAGCTCCACCTTTCATCTCTCACCCAACCCTCACCAACACACATTCCTTTCAGGTCTGTACTTTGATGCATTCAAAAAGAATTCAAACCATCTTTCCATTTCATTATTTAATACGTTGCTCCAGACCTGACTGGGCAGGAAAGAAGTAGACCTCCTCTCTTCCAGAAGTTGAAATAGTTCAGGGTCCTGGAAAAAAACACAAGCTGAGGAGTCTGGAGACACAGGTCTCTGTTCTGGCTAAGACTCACATCGTACCTTTCACCTTTACATCTGGAGTGTGATTTAATTGGTCGCAGAGACTAATAAGATTTTCCAGGAACTGGACACTTTAGGTTCAAATTAGGTTTCTGGCATCCTCCAACTATACAACTGTAGTCAAATTAATGAACTTTTCTGTACCTCACTCAACCCCTCATCTCCAGCAGGGGGATAATTATTATACCTAATTGGTAGATTGCTTTGAGTGGTAAATGAATTAAGCAAAGAGCTTAGAAGAGTGGGTAGCATGTAGAAAGTATGCAATCAATATTTGTTATGTTAGCTATTTCTTCACTTGATTCTTCCATAACTGTATGATATAGGCAGTATATACATTATGATAATATTTTAGGGATGATGGACTTGAGGTACAATGCAGTAAAGTCTCTGTCTAAGATCACATGTCCAGAAAGTGGCAGACCTCAAACTCATAATATCTGAGTGCTAGTCTTAAGGTTTAGTCCTTCTAACACCATAACTCAGTACAGTCCCAATGTTCCTTAGGAATATTGAGGATGACAAGACTTTGCCTCATGTACTATGAACATGTTATCAGGAGGAGACCAGTTCTTGGAGAAGGACATCATGCATGGTAAAGTAAAGGGTCACTGAAAAAGAAGAAGACCCCCTTGGACACTCCCTGTAACTTTATGCATCTTAGTTTATCTACTGTCAAGTCAATTCAGACTCATAGCCACCCTGCATTACAGAGGAGAACTGTTCCTTAGGGTTTCTGAGGCTGTAAATCTTAACTGGAATCCACCAGTCTCATCTTTTTCCAACACAGTGGCTGGTGGATACGAACTGTTGAACTTGTGGTTAGCAGCCCAATCTTTAATCCACTATATCACCAGGATTCCTGCACCTTGGATTACTCAACAGTGAAGTGATAGAGTTGGGGATATATATATTCTCTAAGTCCTCATCCTCATCTGACCATTCATAGGCCTCTACAAAATCTGGCATTTTGAAAAGGAATTCTGCTGTTTGTGCTCTGTTGCAAGGTTGATGCATGCAGTGCTCTGTGGGGTTCTTGCTAAGTCTTGTAAGCACCACCGCCTTCCCTGCAAAGTTCTGTGTCAGCTGCCAGTCCTGCTCTATGTATTGTGAGTTTTCTTGTCACATAAAATTCTCCTACTGACACTGTTCCCCTTTAGAAGGAAAGTAAATCATAACTTTTCACTTAAGCATTTCTGCTTCTAGTCAGACCTGCTTTAGCCCAAAGTTGAAAAAGAGTATATTTGGTTGGATCATATTTAAACTCAGTCTAATAGATATTTGCTTAAGGGGGAAAAAGGTTGAAGAAAAAAGGGAAATGTCAAAACGGAATAATAAAATGGTCTATAAACAGAAGCAGGTTTTCTGCGATACGTTACCCCGATAAACCTGCTAATGGTTCCCAAATGCACTGCGCTGGGTTAATGCCAAGCTGGGCAGCAGGGGTGGGGATGGGAGTAAGGGGTGGGGGAGGGATCTAGGTTATTTTTAATTTTACTGTAGCCAAATCATGACTTCATCCTGAAGGAATTCTCTCCCACCAAAGAGCTGTATCGAGTTATTTGTCGGCTGAAATTCATTTGAATGTGGATTCATCGGAAACATGTGTGGTCACAGAAGCAGCCGGGAGGGAAATTTGGGGGAGGAAAAAGTAGGATTTTCAAGGAAAACTTTCCCTTTGTTTTAATGAAACAAGCTGGTCCTTGCGATGCTTCAGGCTTTTGATAAAGTCAGCCTTGGGCCTGCTACTCTAGGTGACCGCTATGTGCCCTCAGCATCCCCAGAGCAGACTCCCAGGCTGCCTTTGGTGAATGTAGCCTGTCACCCATCACCCATAAGTGGAAGGACCTCTGACAGGCCTCCCTGTGGAATGGACTCAGGCCTCACAGTACAGGAACGTCAGTCAGTACCCAAACAGCTTAAAGACACTGTGGATAAATGCACATAAACAATATAATAACAAGGGCAGTGCCTAGCCTTTAGCAAGCACATTCTACCTGTATTTGTGTAAGTGCTTTGTGTACTATCTCTAATCCTTACAGCAAATGTCTGAATTATGATCATTCCCCATTCCACAGACAGAAAAACTGTGATGTAGCATGGCTAACACATTAAGAGTACATGACTATTGAGTGGCTTAATCAAACTTCAAGTCCAGAGTAGCTTCATATAAAGTGTCCACTCTGTTCACAATACTTTTACAGTCAGAACTTTTAAAAAGGATTTACATTAAAGACAGACACTGTCAGATTGAAAAAGCAGGGAAGAATTCATGTAAGAGGTAAAATATGAGGGGCAGGTAGTTTTTGGACCAAGGAAGGTACATTCCAGACAGAATAAAAGTCAGGAAAATATTATTTGGACCCAGTGAAGAACAGAATCAGTTTAACTCCTGAAGGAGAGCAGGGGGAAATGGTGGGGAATGTCTCATGAGTATGGATTGTGGAAAGTATCTGACTTTCAGATGACTGGACAGGCTTGGAAAATGGGGAATCACTGACAAACTTTGCAAAAAAAAAAAAAAAAAAAATCATGAACTACCATCTTTCTACAGAGCAGTGAATGGGTGGAATGGGAAACTGAAGGAAAGAGGGAGGTCAGACAAAAGACATCAGACCCCAGATATGGACAGAGCTAGCAGGGTGTGAGAGGAGAGGCAGGAGAATAATGCAGAGGATTTAGTGGTTGATTGTGTATAGGGAAAAGTGTAAAGGGACAATCCAGAATGAATCCTAGGTCTCTGGTAGAGTGCGTCAATGACAGGATCATTCACTGAAATACAAGAGACTTTGTGGACAAAATAAAGAAATCTGGCTTTTGAGAATGTTCAGTATGAATTATATTATTTCTGTTGCCCCAGTTTCTACACAAATAGACTAGATTATGTTCTTCTTCGTTGCCTCCTACACAAGACTCAGGGAAAGGTACTGAATTGACAGACTGGCACAATCATCCCATCCTGTATGTCCTGACAGAGCAAAATCACTTCCCAAGACTTGACCCACCAACAGACCTGAGTTTGGATATACTTAGCAACTACCTTAGCAGCTAAAACAAGGTTCTAGATCCAGATAGAACCATTTGGACAGCTTTATGAGACTGTCCTATGACAGCATTTGTCGTGGGGAGATGTCTGGGTTTGCACAAAACTGACCCTGCCTTTTGCCTTCCCCAACCTATTCAGAGTGGAGGAGAGAAGCATCTGTTTTGCTTTTTAATCTAGCTCTTTTTCCTGTGCAGAAAGACCTGGTGAGAAAATGATTATTCTCTCACCAACTCAGAAATGAAGACTGTACTGTTGGAAAGAGTGGTTCTCTGCAAGTCCAACAAGCAAACACACATTTCACTCATTGGGAGCATATGGATTTTTTCTTCTAAAAGAACTGTTATAAATAAAGCATATATTGTAAAGGGCTTGGAAAACATTGTATAGAATATCCATAATGTTCCAGTTGGATAGAAGGCTTTCAATTTCTTGTGGCATCTCCTCTATTTTCATCTACAAGTAGATGGGACATGCACTGTTCATGGTATTTGTTCTTTGAGCTCCTTTCTCCAGGACCGTCTTTACCCATAGATACCTAACTACCAGGGAAAAGATCTAGGTTTATACAAGAAAACCTGTCTTGGGGATCTGATCTGACAATATATGTCTAAAAAATCAGTCGTTGAAAACACTGCAGCACAGGTCTACTCTCATCCACCCAGGGTTACCATTAATTGGAATTGACTTGAAGTCAAGTGGTTGATTTAATTTCTGTGAAAGGATGCTCTGATTTTGTGAGTCTCCATTTCTGAGAAGGTGTAATTATAAGAGCCTTGACTTGTTTTCCTTCATTTTTTTCAAACATTAACTATGTAAAGAAATAAGCGCAATGAGCCTCCACTTGATTTTAATTATTACCAACGTTTTTATCTCCTTGTTTCATCTGTCACCCCTGGCTCACTTTTTCTTAGCATATTTTCCCCAAAATTGGGATTTGATTGTGCCAGACAGTATGCTACAGCCAAATTTTAACAGAATCACAGGGAGCTCTGCTGCTTCAGGATTATGAGACCTTCAGGCAAACGTCATACTCGTCTCCCAACTCCCAATAATGCACTTAACATTTTAAGAATGGAATGATTACAGTTTATAAGCTGTGTGATTTTGGAGAGGTCATCGATCTCTCTAGCAACATTTTTCTCTGTAAAATGGGAACAAGATCTGTCTGACTGAGTGGTGAAGAGTAGTACATCAGACAATGCATGGAAACCACTTAGCACAACACAGTGGCTGTGTTTTATCTCCTCTGCTAAGTACCACTGCTTCCCTCCCCCTCCTTAGTTCCTTTTGGTCTATAGAGACTCAGGTGTTCCTAAGCTATAAAACTGAAAAGTGTAGGTGGGAAGGAAAATAAAAGAAAGGCAGGGAGTAAAAGTAAATGAGGAAGAAATAAAAGGAAAGATAAAGAAAAAGAAAAATCAATATGGAGTTAATAGGAATAAGCAACAAGAGAGAACTGAAACCCAGCTTCATGACCTCTCTCTATAAAACGTTAATGTCAAAAAATGTCTGTTAGGTCTCATGTCCTTTGCTGAAAGTTAAAAAATTTGTCACTATTTGCCCTCTGTAAATGTTCCTTTCCTCCTCCCCCATTCTATGCCAGGCACCCAGGGTCCTTAGGTTCCTAATTCAATCATCCCTTCAGGACTGACTTCCTAGAGACAATCTGGAGAAGGCACCATGCCGGGGTAAGAAGGATGGTGAGGTCTAAAGTCTCCTGGGAGTGGGGCATGCATTGTCTCTCACCTGGTCTGTGTGAAGTCCTGAACACAGACGATCAGAACATGGAACAAAAGGAACTAGGGCAGAACTTAGCCAGTAGAGTGCTGGCTACGAATTAAAGTGGCCAATGTGCCCACAGTAAGAAACGACTTATCTAGGATGGGCAGGAACAGTTAGCCGTGTAAGTGGTGAAAACAAGTCTACACTGTAGAGAGAGCAGTGGAAGGATCTAGTTCAGCAGAAGGATAGTTTATTTTGTTTGCATGCTCAGACCCCCATGTGCTCATAGGGGTAGCACTGCACCTATATTTGGGGTCTTAAATTCATTTTCTTACCTCCTACCTCCAAAAAGCATAGTGGTTATGAAGCAGGCCGCTAGCCTCAGAGTCAGCAGTTTGAAACTACCAGCTGTTCCGCGGGAGAAAGATGAAGCTTTCTGCTCCCGTAAAGATTTATAGTCTCTGAAACCGTGTATGGGATCACTATGAGTTGGAACTGACTCCATGGCACATAACAACAACAACAAACCTCCAAAAAGCACTGGACTATTAACTACAAGGAGTCCTGGTGTGGCACTGTGGGTTAATGTGCAAGACTGCAAAGCCATTTGAACTGCAAGGTCAGTGGTTCAAGCTCACCAGCAGCACCTTGGAAGCCTATACAAAGTCACTATGGGTTAGAACTGACTCAACAGCACTTAAAAACAACAACACAATTACCCACAAGGTAGGCAGTTCAAACCTTCCAACTATTCCTCAGAAACCCAAAAAGGGTCATTATGTGTCAGAACCAACTTAATGGTATTTAGCAACAACTTGGACAACCTAGGATTTTCTCCCTATTGGACCAATAAAATGGCTCTTTCCACTAACAGGCTATAACTTCTCAAATCCTAGTCCCTAGTTCCCAAATTCCCACTGATTGGCCATGACTTGCTGTAGGGAACCCTTGTATAACAGCCCCAGGATTTGGATCTGGAGTCTTCACAATGTACTTTTTGCCTTGGATCTAATTACCTGTGACCTTGTTTGCCCATCCCTCTAGCCTGTGAGTCCCTTCATGTTATGAATTGTTCATCTCTGTATCCACTGCTCCCAGAACAGGGTCTACGAGAAAAAAAAAAAAAGTTGTTGTAAACAAATGTTTGTGGAATTCAAAGTCACTGAACCTTAACTCAAGGATAAAAAGTGAAAACTGCAGCCGTTCCCAGATGGTCTGCATTCTTTTGGCAAATACTCACATGTGAAGAACACCCAAATAATGTGGTCTGGCTTTTTCATATTCCATCCAGATGTTTGGCTTCAGGTAGAAGCAGACTAGGAAATCCTTAATGAACAGACTAGTGTTTCTTAACATGTTGAGACTCCAGACCGCCCTGTTGTCTCCTCTGCTGAGGCTTCAGCTAATTCAACATTCTTACACAGGCTTCAAAATAAACTTCTCTGGATTCGATTTGTAAGAAATGAAAAAGGGGGAGGAAGAGTAAAGCCAGTGTAGTGCCCCTGAGGCAAGAGCCTGCTTACTGTGTTTGAGGATAAGCATGGAGGCAGAGGGACGGGAGAAAGGGGCATAAGGAAATGAGGTCAAAGAGCAGGGACTGGGCAGATTTTGGAGTACCTTGTAGAACATAGCAAGCATTTGGGCTTTTACTCTGAGTGAAATGAGTCACTGTAGAGTTTTGAGCAGAGGAGTGACATATTATTTATTACACCATTTAAAGAACATTTGACTTATTTGTTAAGTCTGATCTCTGAAATGAGATAAGGGAAAAGAACAGAAACAGGAACATACATTAGGAGGCTACTGCAATCATCAAGGTAAGAATTTATGGGATCTTGGACCAATGAGATCATGGTGGAAGTGGTGGGAATACAATTCTGGATGTGTTTTGTCTTGTACTTCCCAATAGTCTGTCTTGTGAGATCCAGAAAAGTGCCCGACCAAGAATGTCCACATGAACCTAAAACTGAACATTAAGGAAGTAACAACACTCTTTTTCAAATTTGGATGGATGGATGGATAGATAGCTAGATAGCTATATAGAAAGAACTATAGTTAGATACTAGCTAGAGAAGTTCTGGAAAGATCTAGGCATTAGACATCAGAGTCATGCTTCTTTGGCCTCTTTCTGACACTTTGAGGTACACAAAAGCTGAAAGAATAGAAACTGTGACTCATCTGTAGCTATAATGTAGGAGCCCGGGTGTGGTGCTGTAGGATAAGCAAAGGACTGCTAACTGCTGGTTGACAGTTCAAATCCACCAATCATTCCTCAGAAACCCTATCCAGGGTCATCATGAATCGGAACCGACTTGATGGCACTTAATAGCAACAAAAATATAATGTGGCAGGGCTTTAAATAAGAATTTTAGCATGCATTTATTTCCTGTCTCTTTGAAACAGTGCGTATAGTAGAAACAGTAAGAATGTGGAGCCAGACAGACCTGTCTTAGAACCAGTAGGCCCATGGTCTAGATCCTTCACTTTATACAGATGTAATTAAATGAGAATAATAGCTATCATGATAATTATAATAGCAATGATAACATCAAGCATTTATTGGGAAACTACTATCTGCTTGAGTCCCTGAGTGGTGCCAACAGTTTGTACTTGATAGCTAAGCTAAAGGTTGATGGTTTGAACCCACCCAATGGTAGATGCAGATGAACAGCCTGGCAATTTGCTCTTTGAAGATTACAGCCAAGAAAATCCTACTGAGGAGTCCTATTCTAGCACATGGGGTTGCCATGAATTGAAATACACTGACAGCAACAGATTTCTATGTGTGTGCTATAGACTATTTTGGGATTTACTCTGTGCTGCTGGTGGTGGTATGTCAGTGAGTCGGTTCCAACTTAAAGACCCTGAATAGGGTCTCCGAGCAGAAATCCTCAGCTTTCTCCCACAGAATGGTTGGCAGATCTGAACTGTTGACCTTGCAGTTAGCAGCCTAACATGTAATCACTACGCTCCCAAGACTTCTTTTACATTGTGCTAGATATTATATATAAATGTTGTTGTTGTTAAGTGGCATTGAGTTGATTCTGACTCATTGCAACACTATAGAGGGTTTCCAAAGAGCAGCTTGTGGGCCTGAACTGCCAAACTTATGGTTTAAGGTTCACTGCTGATTCTACAGTGTCACACCACGAATCCATTATATCTAAATTGTTGTTGTTGTTATGTGCCGTGGAGTCGGTTCTGACTCATAGCCACACTGCACAGGGTTTCCGAGGCTGTTGATCTTTACGGGAGCAGAACGGCTCATCTTTCTCCTTCGGAGCAGCTGGTAGTTTTGAATTGCAGTCTGATTTGTAACCACTATGCTACCAGAGCTCCATTATATCTAAATACAACCCCTTGTATTCATTCACCTGATACTATAATTGCCAGAGAAGTTTCATCTTCCTCAACAATAAAACAAATATTACTGACAGATGGAGAATAAAGAGATTTTAATGATTGAATGTTGTTGTTGTTTAGTGCTGTCAAGTTGGTACTGACCCATAGTGACTTTGTATAGGGTTTCCAAGGAGTGGCTGGTGAGCTTAAATTGCTGACCTTGTGGTTCAAACCAACTTTGCAGTCCAGTGCATTGAGCCATAGCACCACACCAGGACTCCTATCTATAGGGCATAGAAAGAGTAAAATGTGGATTTAAAAAAGTAATTTGAATCCACTCTAATTCATAGGGTCTGTAATTTAAAATATTACTTAAATTAATGTTTTTTCATATAAAAGCATCCAATTTTTATCAGCATTTTAATACCTATTTTTTAAAAATATCTTCTTTGTTGTTAATAAAGGTTACCTTTCCCTAATATAATTGCATCTTACCAAAGTTTAGAATAAAAAACTAAGTAAAGAAGCACTCTGCTTTTATGATTTTGGGGTCTTCTCCCTATGCTCCAGGAAGTTTCCTTATTGACTCCAGACTCTATAAAATCCCCAGAGCCCAGGCATTTTACTCTGTGGTAGGGATAGACAAAGAGCCTGTTTCCCAGGCTAGGTTCTGTTTATACTTCCTTGATCAGGGATAATGATTTGTTTACAAGAGACATTTTGTCTTCATTAAACCCACTTCTGGACAATCAATAGAGAGACTAAGATGACAAGGCACACATGTGCTTGAAGTTCACACATCTTGCCTTACTCAAAAGGGACCAAGGCTCAGCCAAGACTTTCGAGTACTGATACCTAGAAAGAGAACATCAGATACTTTACTTGAATTGATAAAGAATGACTCTCCCTCAAAGCAATATAACTAAAGACTCCAAACCAAAAACTCACTGTCATCAAGTCGATTCTAATACACAGAAATCTTGTAGGACAGAGTAGAACTTCTCCAAAAGATTTCTGAGGAATCCTGGTATGGCAATGTAGAATATATCAGAAAAACATTGGACTGCTAACCAAAAGACTGGCAGTTCAAATCCACCAACCACTCCTCAGAAACCCTATACAGGGCTGCTATGGATCAGAACAGACTCAATGGTACTTAACAATAACAGCAACAATTTTAATGAAAGCCGACTTCTTTGTCTTTCTTCTGTGACACAGTTCCTGGATTTGAACAGCTGACATTTAGATTAGCAGCCCAATGCTTAACCAGAAAAAAATACTCAAGACTCAATAATTTTAAAACAATTGCCTTTGACTTGATTCTAACTCTACAACACAAAGCATAATGTCTCATAGGGTTTCCAAGGCTGTGATCATTACATAAACAGACTGACACATTTTACTCCACCCCCCACCCCCCACCCCCAGAGCAGCTGATGGGTTCAAACCACCAACCTTTTAAGTTAGCAGTCAAGAGCTGAACCACCATGTCACTGGGACTTTTTGTTCAAAAATAAGACTTGGCTGATTCCTATTACCTCTGTATGAGACAGATCCTGCCTAGTCTATTTCATATACAATCTAGTCTCCAATCTAGCAACATTTCTATAATTAATGTAGGTATGTATCATTGCAAGCTCAATTTGGAGACTTAAGTTGCTAATATTCCTTATAAACTGCAAGGTCTGGGCTTTAATTTGAGACTTATATCAGAACAAAACAACTCACATTCATTTTTCTTTATAATAAAAAGTGGAATATTTCTAATTAGTGAAGCTTAGTTTAAGTCTTTTAGATTTGGAGAGTTTTTATACTATAAGGTTAAAAATTAAATTAAATTTAAGACAATAACAAAAAGTACAGTGTAGTCTATTTATCATTAATCACTAGTAGTCAATTTTGTTTAACCCTACTTCCCTTCTCCAAGCTAAACTGTAGTTGTTGCTGTTGTAAAGTGCTGTCAAGTTGGTATGCACTCATAATGACCTTAGATGCACAACAGAACAAAACATTGCCTGGTCCTTCACCAACTTCACAATCATTGCTATACTTGATTGCATTGCTGCTGCCACTATGCCAATGTATCTCATTGGAGATCTTCAATTTTTTCACTGATGCTCTACTTTACCAAGCATGATATCCTTCTCCAGAGGACTGGTCCCTCCTGATAATTATCTGGGCTTCCAAGGAACACTCTGGCTGTTTTTCTTCCAACACAGATCTGTTTGTTCTTTTGGCAGCCCATGGTACTTTTAATTTTCTCCTCTAACACCACAACTCACTGTCCAATTTTCACATGCATAGGAGGTTATAGAAAATACCATGGCTTGGGTCAGGCATACCTTAGTCCTCAAACTAACATCTTTGCTCTTGAACACTTTAAAGAGGTTTGTGCAGCAGATTTGACTAAAGCAACATGGCATTTGAATTCTTGACTACTGCTTCTATGAGTGTTGATTGTTGATTCAAGCAAAACAAAGTCTTTGATCACTTCATTCTTTTCTCCAATTATCTTGATGTTATTTATTATTCCAGTTGTGAGGATTTTTGTTTTCTTTACATTGAGGTGCAACCCATAATGAAGGATTTGGTTTTGATCATCATTAGTAAGTATTTTAAGTCCTTTTCACTTTCAGCAAGGAAGATTGTGTTATCTGCATAACACAGGTTGTTAATGAGTCTTCCTCCAATCCTGATGCCACTTTCTTCTTCATATAATCCATTTTCTTGGATTATTTGTTCAGTATACAAATTGAATAAATATGGTGAAAAAATATAACCCCAATGCACAACCTGTCCTAATTTTAAACCGTTCACTGTTCCCTTGTGCTGAATGACCAACTGCCTCTTGGTTTATGAACAGGTTCTTCATGGGCACATCAAGTGTTTTGAAATACCCATTCTCAGTGCTGCCCATAGCATATTATGATGCACAAAATCGAAAGCCTTTGCATAGTCAGTAAAGTGCAGGCAAACATCTTTCTGGTATTCTTCAGTTTTAACCAAGATCCATCTGATATCAGCAATGATTTTCCTAGTTCCACATTCTTGTCTGAATCTGCCTAAACCTCTGCAAGTTCTTTGTCAGTGTACCATTGCAGCCATTTTTAAACTATCTTTAGTCAAATTTTACTTACATGCAATGTTAATGATATTTTCCAATGATTTCTGCATTCTGTTGGGTCACCTTTCACAGAGATGGGCACATATATAGATCTCTTCCAATCGGTTGACCAGGTAGCTGTCTTCCAAATTTGTTGGGAATCGTGAGTGAGTGCCTCCAAGACTCCATTATTTTGTTGAAAGATTTCAATTTGTATTCCATCAATTCATGGTTCCTTGTTTTCACCAATGCCTTAAATGTATTTTGGACTTCTTCCTTCAGTATCATTGGCTCCTGATAATATGCTAGCTCTTGAAATGGTTAATCATCAACCATTTATTTTTGGTACAGTGACTCTGTATATTCCTTCCTTCTTCTTTTGACGCTTGCTGCATCATTCAATATTTTATTCATAGAAACCTTCAATACTTCAAGTTAGGGCTTGAATTTTTTCTTCAGTTCCCTCAGCTTGAGAAGTGCTGAGTGTGTTCCTCCCTTTTAGTTTTTGAACTCCAGATCTTTGCCCATTTCATTATAATATTTGGCTTTGTCTTCTCAAGCTGACCTTTGAAATTTTCTATTCAGCTCTTTTACCTCCTCATTTCTTCCATTTGCTTTAACATGTTTATGCTGGAGAGCAAATTTCAGAATGTCTTCTGACATCCATTTTATTCTTCTCCTTATTTCTTTTTTTCTTAATGACCATTTGCAATCGTCCCGTATGATGCTCTTGATGTCAACCCACAATTCTTCTGGTCTTCGCTCATTAGTGTCTAATTTGTCAAATCTGTTCTTGAGATTATCTCTAAATTCAGGTGAGATAGATTCATATTTTTGCTCTTGTGGACTTGTTTTTAAGTTTATGTAGCTTCACTCTGAACTTGCATATGAGCAACTGATGGTGTGTTCCACACTCTGCCTCTGGCCTTGTTTTGGCTGATGATATGGAGCTTTTCCATGTTCTCTTTCCACAGATGTAATCTTTTTTTTTTCTTTTTTTCTGTTTATTCCATCTGGTGAGGTCCATATGTATAGTTTTCGCTTATATTGTTTAAAAAAGGTATTTGCGAGGAAGAAGTCACTGGTCTTGCAAAATTCTGCCATGTGATCTCCAGCATCATTTCTGTCATCAAATCTGTATTTTTCAATACTGATCCTTGCTCTTTGTTTCCAACCTTTGCATTGTAATTGCTAGTAATTATCATGTGTTTCACTGCGTGTTTGATCAATATCAGATTGAAGAAGTTGATTAGAGTTCTTCATTTTCTTCATCACTGGTGCTAGTGGTTGGTACACAAATTTGAATAATAGTTGCATTAACTGAACTTCTATGTTTGTTTTTGATGTTTAGTGTCCGACTCATGGAGACCCTGTATAGGGTTTCTGAGATGTGAGTAATCAGTTTGAACAGCCAACCTTGAGACTCAAACTGACTGTGAAGTCCAGCCCTCCAAACCAGGACTCCAGTCTTCCATGTAGGCGTATGGATATTATCCTATCACAGACAGCATTGTACTTCAAGATAGATCTGAAAATGTTCATTTTGGTGATGAATATGATGCCATTCCTCTTCAGTTTGTCA
>NW_006408534.1:31258600-31301139 GCF_000296735.1 Chrysochloris asiatica
CACTAATGCAAAGGATATCGATGTTTATGTGTTCATTTCAGTTTTGACAACTTTGAATTTTCCTAGATGCATACTCCATACATTCCATGTTCCAATTATTTATGGATATTTACAGTTGGTTTTCCTCATTTTGAGTTGTGTCCATCACCAAATCAAGGGCCCAAAAGCTTTACTCCATTTGTGTCATCAAAGTCAACTTTACTTTGAAAAGGCAGCTCTTTACCCGTCATATTTTGAGTGCTTTCCAACTTGAGGGGTTCACCGTCCAGTACTATATCTGACAATATTCTGGTGCTATTCATAATGCTTCAATATTTAGTACTCTGATGCTATCTGACAGTATTTCACTGCTTGTCATAGAGTTGTTGATGGTTAAATATTCATAAGTAGTCCACCTCTCCTACTTCCTTGTCTGTCTTTGTCTGGAAGCCCAGCTGAAACCTGGCTACCATGAGTGATTCTGTTAGTATTTAAAATACTGGTGGCATGTTGTTGTTATTGTTAGGTGCCATCAAGTCGATACCGACCCATAGCAACATTATGCACAGCAGAACAAAACACTGCCTGATCCTGGGCCAACCTCACAATTGTTGCCATGCTTGAGCCCATTGATGCTGACACTTTGCCAATCAAACTTCCTCTTTTTCTCTGACCCTCCACCTAACCAAACATGATATCCTTTTCCAGCAACTGGTCCCTCCTGACAATATGTCCAAAGTATGAGAGACGAAGTGTAGCCATCCTGGCCTCCAGCACTCTGGCTACACTTCTTCCAAAACACATCTGTTGGTTCTTTTGGCAGCCCACGGAACTTTCAATATTCTCCTCCAATACCATAACTCAAAAGCATCAATTCTTCTATGGTCCTCCTTATTCACTGTCCAGCTTTCACACGCACATGAGGTTATTAACCTTAGTCCTCAAGCTTACATCTTTGCTCCTCAATGCTTTAAAAAGGTCTTGTGCCGCAAATTTGTCTAATGCAATATGTAGTTTGATTTGACTGCTGCTTCCATGAGTGTTGATAGTTGATCCAAGAAGAATGAAGTCCTTGACAACTTCAATCTTTTCTCCATTGATAAGAATATTGTTTATTGGTCCAGTGGTGACAATTTTTGTTTTCTTTACGTTGAGATGCAATCCATACTGAAGGTTGTGCTCTTTGATCTTCATCAGTAAATATTTTAAGTCTTCTTTACTTTCAGCAAGCAAGGTTGTATCATCTGCATATCGCAGGTTGTTAATGAGTCTTCTTCCATCCTGGTGCCACATTTTTCTTCATAGAACCCAGCTTCTCAGATAATTTGCTCAGCATACAGGTTGAATAAGTATGGTGAGAGAAGACAATGCTTTTGCACACATTTCTTAATTTTAAACCACACATTGTTTCCATGTTCTGTTCAAACAACTGCCTCTTGGTCCAGGTACAGATTCCTCATGAGCACAATTAAGTGTTCAGAATACTTCGTAATGTTGTCCATAGATTGTCATGATCCACACAATCGAAAGCTTTGCATAGTCAATAAAGCACAAGTAAACATCTTTCTGGTATTCTTTGCTTTCAGCCAAGATCCATCAGACATCAACAATGATATCCCTCATTCCACAGCCTCATCTGAATCTGGCTTGAACCTCTGGAAGTTCTCTGTCAATGTATGCTTGCAGCTGTTTTTGTATTACCTTTAGTAAAACTTTACTCTCATGGGATATCAAAGAGATTGTCCAATGATTTCCACATCTTGTTGGGTCACCTCTCTTTGGAATGGGCACAAACATGGATCTCTTTCAATCAGTCAGCCAGATAGTTGTCTTCCAAATTTCTTGGCATAGATAAGTGAGTGCCTCCTGTGCCGCCTCACTTTCTTGAAATATTTCAATTTTTATTCCATCAATTCCTGGTGCCTTCTTCTTTGCCAGTTCCTTCAATGCACCTTATACTTCTTCCTTCAGTATCATTGGCTCTTGATCATATGCTATCTATGAAACGGGTGAATATCAACCATTTCCTTTTGATGCAGTGACTCTGTGTATCCCTTCCATCTTCTTATGTTGCTTTCTGCATAATTCAATAATTTTCCCAGAGAATCTTTCAATAATGAAAGTTGAGGCTTGAATTTTTCCTTCAGTTTCCCCAGCTTGAAAAATGCTGAGCATGTTCTTCCTTTTTTCTGACTCCAAAAATTTGGCACAATTTGTTGTAATATTTGGGTTTATCTTCTCGAGCTGATCTTTGAAATTTTCTGTTCAGGTCTTATACCTCTTCATTTCTTCCATTTGGTTCAGCATATCTATGCTGGGGAGCAAGTTTCAGTGTCTCTTCTGACATCCATTTTGACCTTTTCCTTCTTTCTTGTATTCTTAATGACTTTTTGCTTTCTTCCTGTATGATGTTCTTGATGTCATCCCGCAACTCTACTGTTCTTCTGCCTTTAGTATTTAATGTATCAAATCTGTTCTTCAGATGATCTCTAATAAATTCAGGTAGGATATATTCAAGGTCATATTTTGGCTCTTGTGGACTTGTTTTCATTTTCTTCAGCTTCAGTTTGAATTTGCATATGAGCAATTGATGGTCTGTTCCACAATCTGCCCCTGGCCTTTGTTTTGACTGATGATATTTTCCATCATCTCTTTCTGCAGATGTAATCAGTCTGATTTGCATGTATTTCATTTGGTGAGTTCCATGTGTATAAGTCGTCTCTTATGCTGTCTAAAGAAGGTATTTGAAATGAATAAATCATTGGTTTTACACAATTCTATCATGAGATCTCCTGCATCATTTCTATCCCCAAGGCCATAATTTCCAACTACTGATCCTTCCTCTTTGCTCCTAACCTTTGCATTCCAATCACCAGTAATGATCAATATATCTTGATTGCATGTTAGATCAATTTCAGATTGAGAAGATGGTAGAATTATTCTATTTCATCCTCCCTGGCTTTAGTGGTTGATGCATAAATTTGAATAATAGTGGTATTAACTGGGCTTCCCTGTAGGCACATAGATATTATACTATCACAATCAGCATTGTACTTCATGACTGATCTTGATATGCTCTTGTTGACAATGAATGTAATACCCTTCCTCTTTAATTTGTCATTCCTCACATGGTAAACCATGTGGTTGTCAGATTCAAAATGGCCAATACCAGTCCATTTCAGCTCACTAATGCCTAAGATATCGATGTTTATGCATCCCATTTCGTTTTTGATTATTTCTAATTTTCCTAGTTTCATACTTCGTACGTTCCATGTTCTAATTATTAATGGATGTTTACAGCTGTTTCTCTTCATTTTGAGTTGTGCCCCATCAGCAAATGAAGGTCCTGCGGGCTTTTCTCCCATGGGCTTTACTCCATTTGGGCCATCATGGTCAACTCTACTTTGAGGAGGCAGCTCTTCCCCAGTCGCATTTTGAGTGCCTTCCAACCTCGGGGGCTCATTTTCTGGCACTCTATCTAACAGAGTTTCTCTGCTATTCATAGGGTTTTCAGTGACTAAATATTCATAAGTAGTTTGTCACTCCTTCTTCCTAGTCTGTCTTTGTCTGGAAGCTCATCTGAAATCTCTCCACCATGGGTGACTCTGCTGGTATTTATAATATTGGTGGCATAGCTTTCAGAATCTCAGAAACTCACACGCCACCACAGTATGACAAACTGACAGACGAGTGATGGACTGGTTGGTGGCATAGGTTATTAGAATTGCTACAATGTTGAATTTTGATGAAATTTAATTTATCATTTTGTTATTTTATGGATTATGCTCTTGTATCATATCTGCCAACTCATGGTTTCAAAGGGTTTCTCTTATAAACCAATTTCTCAAGACTTCATTTTTATCCAGAGGAAGCAAAGGAAGTAAACAACTCTCTTTTAAGAATTTCAAATCATAGTTCTAACTCTACTACCAATCAGGTAACCCTAAGCAAGACATTTCACTACTTGGGACATATTTTCCTTATTTATAAAGTAATTATATTAATATGTTCCGTCTATATTTTTCAGTGGACTACTAGTGTGACATTGCAGGATAAGCACTGGACTGATAACCAAGAGGTTAGCAGTTCAAACCCACCAGATGCTCCTCAGAAACCTTATACAGGGTAACTATGAGTAGGAACTGACTTGATGGCACTTAACAACAACAATAGCAATACTTCTAAGTGCTTATGTGTTTAAAAGACAACATTGGCAAAGATAATGCTTAATCAAAGAATCTCTATCCGAGAGCTCTAATCTGAGTTCCATTGGCTTTTTGATATGGACATAAGACAATGATATCTCCCTTTCCTAGGCCTCTGTCTTTTAAACTATGCAATGAAAAGGTGATATAAATGCCTTCTGGAGACTCATGTAACTCTGACAGCTTATAGGTCTGTGTTTCCACGTGGTTCTGGTTTCTTGCAAAAGCCCAGAACATTTTGCTTATCTATCCCACAGAGATGTAAACACCTTACAAAGAAGAAATTGGGCAAGTTCCTCCTTATTTAGTCTATCTTTGCATCGAGAAGGTGCAGGGATGCATCACGTTCAGAGGGATATCGTATTTTGCTAGGTCAGGGCTAGCTAAGGGCATCATGTTGCTATATCTTATAAGTCAGTGTGAAGTAACACCCATTGGGGCTATAGATTTTACATGGAGCATCCAACGTGTGTTAAGCACAGCTTTGAGGATAATGTGTGGAGGGTGCTGTCTTTTACATAGTACTGCTAGTAAAACTACTAGTTACTCAAGCATCTACAGTTTAATACCCCCACTAGAAAGACTAACAATGAAAAAAAATCACAGGTGTTAGAGCTAAACAAACCTGGATTGGAATCCTTTCTATTCCCCGCTTGCTAGCTGGATGACCTTGTGCAAAGCACTCAGCTGTGCTGACTTGCATCTTCCCCATCTGTTGTTACAGAGTGTGTGGTGAAGCAGAGCTTATTATTTATCTGCCTACTTATTTATATTGTGGCGAGAGGAACTGCAGTTCTTTATCAAAATGGCCCAACATTTCTTCTCTGCTCATTCAGCCAAGTAGCTGCCTTTGTTTTGACAAAAATAACTGAGTTGCCATCCACTGCTCTAGGAGAAGGAAAGTATGAAATCTTTTTCTGGCCTATCTCTTAGTCAGCAGAGCTGATTAATGAGAAAATTGTTAGCACATTTTTATCATAGTTAGAGAACTTTATAGAAAGAAAGAGGCTAGGATTCTAATGTCTTCTCCTCTGTGGTTTACTAGTACTAGCCCTTCTCTCATGGAATGAAACAATTCTACTGCAGGTCTATCAGAGGGATCTAGTAGTCCAGGCTCAACAGTAGGTATGGTATGTGTAAAAGGCAGGATGGAAGCTTCTCGAGACTCAGTCTGTGTGGCTCAGAAGATGGCATTTAGTTATAGTAGCTGAGCTTGTGATTGCAACCTATAAGAGGCACTACTTTGGGAGCTCTAGGGCATGATGGCATCCCAGAAACAGTGGATTCGTTAGTGTGCACAGGACACTAGTATTTTTCACTACTACTGACTGTAGTACTTTTCAGACTCTGTTTCTCTATTTATTGGAAGTGGGTCAGGGATTTCCCTATAAAGGAAAATAAAGAATGTTCTCTTGGATGATTAACTGGGAAATGTAGAAATATTTGATTATGTTCATTCCCATGTTGGACTCCTGCTGTGGTGCTGTAGGATCAGCATCAGGCTATGAATCATAAAGTGGGCAGTTCAAACCCACCAGCTGTTCCTTGGAAACCCTACACAGGGTCGCTATGAATCGGAACCGACTCATTGGCACTTAACAACATTCCCATGCTTCTAAAATAACTCATCAGTCAACACATATGAGCTTAATACAGTATGCCTTTACAAGTGTGTTAGGACAATTTGTGAGTGCATAATCTGGGTCTGGCAGAGAGAGCTAGGCACATAGCAAGCTATTAGCCAATGTATGTGGCATCAAACCCCTGGAATGACCGTGGATAATTTGAAGGATTAAAACCCAATAAGAATAGCATCATCACTTCAACAGCATTTCTAGAAAACTCCCTCTTGTCAGCGTTGTGCTGGGGGTAGGAGTGATGGTATGTAAAGCAGAGGATGGAAAGAAAACAGACTTCAGGGACTTACAGTGTTGGGGCATAAAACTCACACTCAGGACATGGTTTAGAGAAAAGGATCCAGTGAATGCAGGCATGCAGTAGTTAGGCTCTTGGTTGTGAGAAATAAACTGACTCTAGGGATATTGACTCAATGACACTTAAAAACAACAAAGGGATATTGAGGAGTCCTGGTGTCCTGCTGCAGGATAATGCACTGGACTGCAAGGTTGAATTGGAAGGCTGACTGTTTCCAATATGAGTCGGAACTGACTTGATGGCAATTATCTACAACAACAGCAATGTTGAAAAAATGGAGATTATTCAGAATTGATAAAATTTGGAAAAGCCTATATAAATAACTGGTCCAACAATTCCCAAGGAAACGGGCTAACTGCATGCCAAAATGTGCCCTTGCTGAGGTGGAGGAGAGGAAAGGATACACAGATGTTTTGTTTTGTTTTGTTATGGTTTTTACAGATTTCGTACCTTATTGTTAGCCACAGACTTATTGTCAGAGGCCCTTGAAAATAAGCTAAAGAAGGGTGTAAAAGGAACACAGTAGCCATTTACCTGGCCTCAGTGAGGTGAGATGGACTC
The DNA here is from genome assembly GCF_000296735.1 of Chrysochloris asiatica. Taxonomy (NCBI): domain Eukaryota; kingdom Metazoa; phylum Chordata; class Mammalia; order Afrosoricida; family Chrysochloridae; genus Chrysochloris; species Chrysochloris asiatica. The sequence goes on from NW_006408534.1 coordinate 31,265,281, forward strand.
AGGAAAGCTTTGCGGAGAAGGTTACCACACAAGCCATTTAGCAGTGGAGTTTCATCTGTCTTCGTTTCTATTGCATCCTTTGCTAAACCCAACAACTACTTTGTCCTCCACCCTATCGAGTCCCTCTCTGTCTCATACCTCTCCTTACCAAGCCACATGTCAGCCCTTCTGCTATTCAGAGAAAGCCTTCATATTCCTTGGGGCCTTCTCTTTTCCAAGCCAAACACTCCCATCTCATTATTCCTGATGCAAAGTAGTCTCAGGTGCCCCACTGCTTTAAAGCTCAGTGGGCTGAGTGCTCTCAGACCATCCCAGAGTCCTCTGTAGCTATTTGAGCAGTCTGGAAGAGGGCCGCCTGCACATAGCAGCAACAAACAGGTAATGAAGTCAGCTCACCAAGGGCTGCAACTGTGAGAAAACATCTATATCTCTTTGTGTCTCAATTTTCTCAGCTGTAAAATGGAGATAATGATATAGGCTGCAGGCCTCAAAGACAGAGTCTGAAGGATATTTGCCTCTGCCTGAGGTTAGGGAGCTCTAGGCTTGTGGGAATGATAATCTGACAAGTTTATGGAGCTAGATCATTCTTCAGAATTCATTTCTTGTTGATTCTCACCAGGACTCACACAATTGGATTTATCTCTGGGCAGAATTTTGACTTGGAAGCATTCCCAATGCTTCCTGTGACTGGGGTCAAAGGTTGTTATTGTTGTTGTTGTTATGTGCCGTGGAGTCGGTTCTGACTCATAGTGACCCTGCACAGGGTTTCCGAGGCTGTAAATCTTTACGGGAGCAGAACGCCTCATCTTTCTCCCGCGGAGCAGCTGGTAGTTTCAAACTGCTGACCTTGCGGTTCACAGCCCGATTGGTAACCACTACGCCACCAGAGCTCCTTGGGGGGGTCAAAGGTTAGATGTCAGGATTTAGACTCAGGTCAGACAACTTGACCAAGATCACACAGGAAAGTGGCTAACAGAGAACAAGAAAGAAACAAGATAATAACCTTTCCCACATTGCAGCAGAAGGATCACATGGACAGCTTAGGGGCTCAAATGCACCTGATTTTGATTCTTATCTCTACTCCTTAAAAGGACCTCTGGAAGTATAGCAATTACGAATTGGGTTGCTTAATCTCAAGGTCAACAGTTTGAAACTACCAGCTGTTCCGCGGTAGAAAGATGAGGCTTTCTGCTCCCGTAAAGATGTATAGCCTCGGAAACCCTGTACAGGGTCGCTATGAGTAGGAACCGACTCCACAGCACATAGCAACAACAACAACAACTCTTTAGGTGCTATGCACCTTGGAACAAGTTGCTTCACTTCTCAGAGCATCAAGATCCCTCTTTGTCAGCAGCTATTGGAATGATTAATGAAATCCGAGAGGTCAGAAGAGTTGATAAGGGTGAGCATGATAATTACTTCCACGCCTGGAAACAGAGGTTAGGTTTAAAGTAGCGACTTATCCCAAAGCACAGGGTGACACACGTATCCCTGCAGAGTGCTCTTGCCACTTGCCAGCGCCACCTCAATCGATGCGTATAGCCCCTAGATGGTGCTAGTGCACCAGACAGGAGGCTGATGCGCCCCTCCTGGCAACGCACACACAGCTGTTGTAGCAGACGCCGAGGCGGCGGGGCCGGGACAAAGAAAGAACCGACAGGGGCGCGGCGACCCGGCGGCCCCTCAGGGACCGCTGCATTGCGGAGGTCTTGCTTTTCCGCCCAAGGAGCCGCCGTCTGCGCCGCGCTCTGGGCGGGGGAAGAGCGGGAATGGTCGGGCCTGAGGCGGGGGTAGTTCCAGCGGTCCCTGCAGAGAAGCAAGTAGCGGTGAGCTCACCTGGGTGTCTCGGAGGAGATGGGGTGTGAGCCTTTCCTTATGCAAGGCCCTGGTGGTGGTGATATTTTGAAAAGCTCCTTCCTGCTACTCACTAGGTTCATTTGTCTTATTGACACACAGAACGTGGATTGGAGGGGATATGCACAGTGACTCTGGGAAGAGACTGGCAACACTGGCCACCCGTGGAGCCTGGGCAAGTTCCTTCACCGCCAGCAATTCCCACCTGTAAAATGGGGGAAGAAGGAGCTTGCCCGGCCTGGTTCCTTTGTATATTCAGAAACATTTCTAGTGCTCTTGCTCACGCCCACAAATAGTGTTGGGCACTGGAGTTTCCAAGATAAATGCGTTGCCTGGGGGAGGCTCAGTGGATAGGTCAAATGGAGGAAAAGCCTTCAAAGATGTTTCCCAGAGAGATTGGATGGTGAGAGGAAAGACTCCAGTGAAGATTAAACTTGCGAAAATGTCCCGAAAACCACATGACAGCTGTAAACATTGTTATTACCTCTGAAAAAAGGTGACTGAGCTTGATTTTAAAGTCCCTTTTCAAGACTCACATAATTTTGCTTTGAATTTATAAGGTTGATATTTCTAGCTCTTCACTCTATACTGCTTAACTTCAGCTATTGTTGTTACTAAGTGCCTTAGAGCGGATTCCGAATTATAATGACCCTGTATAGGGTTTCCGAGGAGCAACTGGTGGGTTTGAATCACCAACCTTGAGGTTCATAATCCAGTGCTTATCCTACAGCGCCCACACCAGGACTACAACTTAAGCTATCTTGTTCTTGTTTAGTGTCGTCGAGTCGATTCCGACCCATAGCTATCCTGTATATGGTTTCTGAGGAGCAACTAGTGAGCTTGAACTGCCGACCTTGCAGTTCAGCTTTGCAGTCCGGCGCATTAACCCACAGAGCCACACACCAGGACCTTGCTATATTAGGTGCTAATTATAAATAACAGCTCTGGAGGCAGACTGGATTTGAACCCCAGTATCTGGTAACGTAGTGATTACGAATCCGGCTGCTAACCTTAAGGTCGGCAGTTCGAAATTACCAGCTGTTCCGCGGGAGAACGATGAGGCTTTCTGCTCCCGTAAAGATTTACAGCCTCGGAAACCCTGTGCACCATCACTTTGAGTCAGAACTGACTCCACGGTACTTAACAACAACAATTACCCTTGGAGTCCTGGTGTGGTGCTGTGGGTTAATGCCACTGGACTACAAAGTTGGTTTGAACCTCCGATTCGGAGGTTCAAGCTCACCAACTACTCCTTGGAAGCCCTATACAGGGTCGCTATGGGTCAGAACCAACTCTGTGGCACTTAACAACAACAACAACATTACCCTTCTTGGAGTCCTTTTGTGGCACTGTAGGATAAGCACTGGACCACGAAGTCAGTTTGAACTGTAAGATCGGAAGTTCAAATTCACAGCTGCTCCTCTGACCTATACAGTACAGCTCTGAGTTGGAAGACTGGCAGACACCTAACAACAATTATCCTACTTATTACCCGGAGACCTTGAGCAGATTAATTAATTCACCTCTCCAAGCCGCCATTACTACACTTTCACTTTTAGAATAGAAGTTTAAAAAATACTGAATTGCTAGAGTACCTAACACTTTTGTAGGAATACAGATTGTCAGGCATATTGAATCAAAAATGAAGAAATAAGCCCACGGTCATCCGTTTGATTCCAAATCATAGAGACCCTGTAGGACAGAGTAGAACTGCCCCATAGCATTTCCAAGGCTAAAACATCTATGGAATTAGACGGCTACAAGTTTCTCCTCTTTCTCTCACGGAACAGCTGGTGTGTTCAAACAGCCCATTGCCTTTCAGTTACCAGTCCAACACTTAACCCACTGTACCACCAGCATCCTTATTATGCTTGTCAGCGAGGCTAAATTACACTTCAGGAAGACTTGGGAATCAGGAAATCTGTTTGACTCATTTGTTGAGAGATCTGGAATAGCCTCTTAGAACAGTTTACCTCTCCATATAAGCTACACCTGAGACTGTTGGCCAGGGTCACCTCCCTGCTCAAGTGTGTGTTCTCACAAACCATGATCTTCAGTTCCATTAAGGAGGCCTATAATGTAATGGCTGAGAACATGAACTGGAGCCAGATGAAAACATGTTATTAATTTGATTCTGAATCTTGGTGACCCCATATGTGTCAGATCTTCCAATGGCTGTGACTTTCTGGATGTATATCACCCTTTTTCTTAAGTGCCTATGTTGTTGTTAAGGGCCATTACCCTCTATAGGGTATCTAAGGAGCAGCTGGTGAGTTTGAACCACTGACCTTTCAGTTCAAGTTGACCTTGAGGTCAAGTGCTGATCTTATGGTGTCACACCAGGACTCTAAGTGCCTATGGGTGGATGCAAACTGCCAACCTTTTGGTTAATAGCCAAGTACTGTTTGAGCTATCCAGCTGTATTACATTCTAGATGTGTGACCTTGGGCAAGTTACCACCACCTTAGTTTCCTAGCCTGTAAAGTGGAATGGGGACAATAATAATAATATAATATTTAGTTAAAGTAGGTTAAGTGATGATAACATACTCAAACATGTGCAAACTTGCATTAGCTCCACATAAAAGAAGTTTATTTCTGACTTACAAAACAGTTAAGAGCAGTTTCAGATGAACAGGAAATTCTGCTCCAGTCATCAAGGGACTCCAGCTGAAAGTTGTTCTAACAACTGTAACACTTGATTTCCCAAGACTGCTGAAGAAGAAGAACATAAGGGGAGTACACACGGAGGTCTACAGCAGGCACATGTCACTTCCATTCACATTCCATTGACCAGCACTGAGTTACACACCAAACTATCCCCAAGGGAGGCTGCAAATCAAGTCTTCTTTGTGCTTCAGGAAGGTGAGGAGAGTGGATTACAGAAAACAGTCAGCAATCTCTGTCACCATTATCTATGTTGTAGGGTGGTTTTAAAAATGAAATTAGTTTAGTACTCTTACCTGTGAAACACATGGTCAATACTACCTAAATGTTAGCTGTTATGATTTTATTGCTATGCTGCTTAAAGAGTTCATTGAAGACAGAAACGAGGAAACTCATCTGGAATTTCCAGGCAGCACTTTAACGTACTGTGTCAGCAGCCTGTGAATGCCCTTTCTTGTTGAAGCTCAGCAGATTGAGGCTCCTCATTGCCACCTGAGCTTTTCCCTATTACATTTTGTTTCCATTCTGACAAGGAAACTTGCTGGAAAGCAATTTCTTCCAGAGGCTAGTTATGGCATTATGATGCTTTGAGTAAAGCTAACTTTGTTCTTCACCTATATATGCACATAAAGACCACAAGTTATGGACATAATCATACCTCCTTCCTTTCCCATGGTATAGCTCTCATATACTGCCTTCATTTGGGATGATGCAGAGAAAAGAAGATAAGCACTGGAGTCACAGAGACCAATAAACAAAACAAAGACCAACAAACAGCTGCTTTCTGCTCCTGTAAAGATTCACAGCCTTGCAAACCCCATACAATATTGCTATGAATCAGAACTGACTCCACGGCATACAGCCACCACCACCACTTAGCATAAGGAATGCCTTGGTGACTCTGTAGGATTATCACTGGACTTCTAACTACAAGGTTGGCAGTTCAAATCCATTAGTTGCTCCATGGGGAAAAGCTGAAACTTTCTGCTCCCTTAAAGATTTATAGCCTCAGAAACCCTAAACAGGATTTTTGTTTGTATCATCATTGCCCTTGAATTTACTTATCTGTCAAATGTGATTATATAATAATAATGGTTGCAAGGGTGAACTTTAATGTATATGAAGTATCAAGTACTGACAGAGAGAGGGCTCTTAATAGTTGGCTACTTTGGGTTGGTATAATATGTGTCCAAGAACAAAGATGTCAGTTTGAGGACTAAGGTACATCTGTCTGATTCAGGCCCTGTTATTTTCAGTAGCCTCATATGCATATAAAAGTTGGACCATTAATAAGGAAGATCATAGGAGAATTAATACATTTGAGTTATGGTGTTGGAGAAGAATATTAAAACTAGCAAGGAAGTAGCATTGGAAGAAATACTGGTAGAATGTTCCTTAGAAGCTAGGATAGTGAGACATCTCTCATACTTCAAACATATTATTAAGAGGGACTAGTCCCTGGAGAAAGACATCATGCTTGGTAAAGTGGAGGGTCAGTGAAAAAGAGTAAGATCCTGCAATGAAATGGGTTGGCCCAGTGACAACAGCAATGAGTTCACTGTAATGACAATTGTAAGAATGAAGCGGGATGGGCAGTGTTTCATTCTGTTGTGCATAAGGTTTTTCTATGAGTGGGAACCCATTTGATGGCACCTAACAGCAAAAACTTTTGGTGGATCAGTCTTGTATTGATTCCTTGTCAACTCTACACTTGTAGAGTGCTAGCTGTGTACTCAAATAAAGGTAAAATAGGTTGGTGCAAATGGGATTCCTGGAGTCTAGCCTTTTAAAATGCCCATCTACTTGTTCTGGCATGGAATCTCACTTCCAGGGTACCCGAGCTTTCAAGTAAGAAAGTAAAAACTTGCTATAGAAGGCATTTCTCTCATCCATTTCCTTCTTTTGAGTTCTACCTCTTAGCTATAGCTGAATATCAGGTGCCTATCCAGGTACTGGTGTGGCTCTGTGGGCTAATGCGCTAGACTGCAAAGTCGATTTGTAACCACAAGGTTACTGGTTCAATCTCACCAGCTGCTCCTTGGAAACTCTATACAGAGTTGTTGTGGGTCGGCACAGACTTGATGGCACTTAACAACAACATCCTGGTACTGATGCTGTTGTTAAGTGTCATTGAGGCTCTTCTGATTCATAGTGACTGTATGGGTTTTCTGAGGAGCAGCTGGTGGGTTTGAACTGCCAACCTTGTAGTTAGCAGTCAGGTTCTCATCCTACAGTACCATACCAGGACTAACCCCTCATAATTGAAGACTAATGACAGAAATTTTAATTTGGAGATTAGAAATGAACAACTATATTATGAAGTCAATTGAAAATGTTGGAGATAAAAATGATAGAGTACTTATAATCTCATAAAATTGTAGAACCTTATAAAAAATAATGGAAATTTTCAGTGAACTTTTTTAAGCCCTCTGTTTGTGAGTGTGTATCTATGTATAATTTGATTGTAAACTTTGTTGATATAAGGATGTTGTGCATAATTTTCAAAGAACAATAAAATGTACAACATTCTTTGCTACAAATACCACAATAGCCAGTTGATTCTCACAGAATGCTTTAATTGATTTTTTGTCAAATTCTTGTATCTGTTGTCAACCTATAGTTGCTATTAATGAGCAATAAATAAAGTTTAGGCATGAAAACTAGCTGATATTTTCACATTAGTTAATAAAAAGATAAAAGTGAAATTACTAAGATGTTTGTTGAAACCTCAGTTATAGGACGATGTTGTGAACAACTTCTTTGTGGACTCAGATAGTCATATTGAGTGCCAAAATAATATTTTATCAATATTGTGTTATTCACAAGGTAATTGCTACATACATGATACTTCTTAGAGTTTAGTTTGTGTTACTTACATTTTCCAATCACTTTCTTAAGTCTAGACAATCAACAAACCAGTAAATCAAACCCTGATTTGTAGTGTTTGCAGATTTTCATGGTATTTACATGGTATCTAGCCATGACTAGCTGCAAAACGCTAAGCTGGTTTCACTGAACCTGGAGTTGGAAAGAGATATATGCCATATAGATAATTGTTGTTGTTGTTAAGTGCCATCGAGTCGGTTCCGACCCATAGCGACCCTGAACAGGGTTTCTGAGGCTGTAAATCTTTATGGGAGCAGAAAACCTCATCTTTCTCCCGCAGAGCAGCTGGTAGTTTTGAACTGCTGACCTTGCGGTTCACAGCCCTATTCATAACCACTACTCAGCGACATAGATCATACTAAGATGTAGCAAAGTAATTAAGAGTTTTTCTAGCGCTGTAGGATAAGCACTGAATTTGTAACCACAGGTTGGCAGTTCAATTCCACTGACTGCTCCTTAGTAGCTCTATACAGAGTTGCTAGGAGTTGGAACCAACTCAACAACACTTATCAACAACAGCAATTAAAAAGTGGTGGCATTGAGTATTATCATTGTTTTTTACTATGATTAGTTTAATGTTGTTGTTGTTGTTAGGTGCCATTAAGTCCGTACTGACTCATGTACAACAGAACAAAGCACTGCCCAGTCCTCGGCCAACCTCACAATTGTTGTCACGCTTGAGCCCATTGATGCTGCCCCTTTTCCAATCCATCTTGCTGAGGGTCTTCCTCTTTTTCTTTGATCCCCCCCCCCCCACCTTACCAAACATGATATCCTTCTCCAGTGACTGGTCACCCCTGACATGTCTGTAGTATGAGAGATGAAGTTTGGCCATCCTGGCCTCCAATGAGCACTCTGGCTGCACTTTTTCCAAAACAGATCTGTTCTTTTGGGAGCCCATGGCACTTTCAATATTCTCCTCCAACACCATAACTCAAAAGCATCAATTCTTCTATGGTCTTCCTTATTCACTGTCTAGCTTCAACATGCATATGAGGTTATTGAAAATACCATAGCTTGGGTTAGGCACACCTTAGTCCTCAAGCTGACATCTTCGCTTATCAGCACTTTAAAAAGGTCTTGTGCAGCACATTTGCCTAATGCAATACGTCTTTTGATTTCCTGGCTGCTGCTTCCTTGAGTGTTGATGATTGATCCAAGAAGAATGAAGTCCTTGACAACTTCAATCTTTTCTCCATTGATAAGAATGTTGTTTATTGGTCCAGTGGTGAGGATTTTTGTTTTCTTTACATTGCGATGCAATCCATACTGAAGGCTGTGGTCTTTGATCTTCATCAGTAAATACTTTAAGCCTTCTTCACTTTCAGCAAGCAAGGTTGTATCATCTGCATATCTCAGGTTGTTAATGATTCTTCCTCCAATCCTTATGCCATGTTTTTCTTCATAGAATCCAACTTCTCAGATTATTTGCTCAGCATACAGGTTGAATAAGTATTATGAAAGAATACAACCCTGTTGCACACCTTTCCTAATTTTAAACCATTCAGTGTTCCTGTGTTCTGTTTGAATAATTGTCTTTTGGCCCATGTACAGATTCCTCATGAGCACAATTAAGTGTTCAGGAATACTAATAGTTTACAATGCTGTCCATAGCTTGTCATGATCCACACAATCAAAAGCCTTTGCATAGTCAATAAAGCACAGGTAAACATCTATCTGGTATTCTCTGCTTTCAGCCAAGATCCATCGGACATTAGCAATGATATCCCTCATTCTATGTCCTCTTCTGAATCTGGCTTGAACCTCTGAAAGTTCTTTGTCAATGTGTGGTTGCAGCTATTTTTGTATTGCCTTTGGTAAAACTTTAGGTTGGAAGGCACTGAAAATGTGACAGGGGAAGAGCTTCTTCCTCAAAGTAGAGTGACTGTGATGATGTGAATGGAGTCAAGTCTGTGGGAATAAAGCCCACAGAACCTTCATTTGCTGATGGGGCACAACTCAAAATAAGTAGAAACAATTATAAACATCCATTAATAATTGGAACATGGAATGTACGAAGTATGATTCTAGGAAAATTGGAAATTATAAAAAATGAAATGGAACACATAAACATTGATATCTTAGGCATTAGTGAGCTGAAATGGACTGGTATTGGTCATTTTGAATCTGACAACCATATGGTTTACTATGCTGGGAATGACAAATTGAAGAGAAATGATGTTGCATTCATCATCAAAAAGAACATATCCAGATCAGTCATGACGTACAACGCTGTCTGTAATGGGGTAATATCCATGTGCCTACAAGGAAGACCAGTTAATACCACTATTATTCTAATTTACATACCAACCACTAAAGCCAGTGAGGATGAAGTAGAAGAATTCTACCAACTTCTTCAATCTGAAATTGATCAAACATGCAATCAAGATGTATTGATCATTACTGGTGATTGGAATGATTAATTTAATAGCAAGTTATCTAATTTGATTTTTAATAATGACTGTGCTTAACAATCAGCTCACAAAATTCTTGAAATTTTAACAGTTAGCTCATGAATCAGCTTGAACATATTACTGCCAAGAGTCTAGTGTGCTTTCTCCAGAAACTGGGAAAAGTGAACAATTTTATGATATTGCTTAGTATTATAAGGAAAGAGAAAGACAGAAAAGGGGTGGGAAGGTAATGTGCTTCAGTTTCAACTCAAAAGACTTCATGTGTGCCAACAGAAACTATCAGCAAACCTTTTGATAGTCCTGCCTGAACAGAAGTCCATTCTAGACCCAATTTTGCCTTTGCCCAGACATGTGTAATAGCTCAGCTTGTAGTTATGGCTGGGTATTCAACTTTCCCACTTACCAATACAGGGTGCTAGCTTAAAAACACAGAGCATCAGCTGGGAGATGTGGGCGATTCTCCAAACACACTCCACTCATGCCTATTTCCTGGCTTCCTCTTTCTCCTTTCCCAATGCTGACAGCAAAGTTCATCCTATATCCCATGGGCATTCTGTCTTCTATAATCAGGTCATTCTTTATCTGAATATAGTCACAAGGGCATTCTATTTCTTAAACTCCAGGGAAACATGAATGTTGTCATGGGCCCTAGGGCAGGTTCTCCTTCCCCACAGATACTCTTTTCTGATTGTGCATCACTCTTTAGGGATGAATCACAAGAAATTGAAGAAATGTCTTATGGTAAAAATAAAAATGACCAAAAAACCTCAGCTGAATCTCTGCCTATTCCCTCCTAATTGTTAAACTGCCCAAACTGGAATTCAGTTTCTCCATGTGCTACCATCAGACTAGCGATGGAAGGTACTTTGGGGAGCACTTTGCCCAATTCTCCTGACAGATGAGAAAACCCAGGTTTACTGAGAGGAAGTGAATTGCCCAAGGTCACAAAGTAAGGTTATGTTGAAACTTGAATTAGTCCTTCGATTTTCAGAGCATCTCCCAAGTAACTCCCATGCCTCCATAAGGAATTGGTAGCAAGCAAGCAAAATTCTTCAAAGTCAAGAGTTTAAGCATCTTGGGATTGTGTTTTTCCTTGGACTCTTCCTTCTATTTCCTAATTGTCTGATTCTTTGGTCATATCTATCCCTCACTCTCACTTCACTAGGCTCAGACCCCTTCAATGACATGAAACAGGCCCTACTCATCTCTGGTGCAGTCCAAAGATCAAACTATTATAATCCCAAACCCTAAATAATCATCCAAGTTTACAGATTAGCTATAAATCTTGAGTGAGTTATTTACTCTCTGTCTCTGACTCCAGTCTCCCCAAGTGTAGAAAGGGAATGATTAATATGTAGTTTCCTAGTTACTAGTGCCATCATAACAGAAATACCACAAATGGATGGATTTTAAGAACAGAAATTTATTTGCTCACATTTCTAGAGAAAAGTCCAAATCAGGGCCTCAACTATGTTGATTCCTTCCTTAATTTTAGGCCTTGAAGTGCCTGGGTTCCTTGGTATTTGTCTCCCCCTGTGTTTGTACTTTTCTGTATCTCTTTTGGTCTTCTGATAACTCAGAAGGAATTATGTTGAGGTTGTAACCTAATTAACGTAACAAAAGAAAAACCTCTATTTCCAAACAGGGTCATTTTTATAGGTTCAGTGGTGAGGATTTCAACATTCAATTTGGAGTACACATTCAAACCATAATACCTTTACAATCCCATATAATATCATACTGAACTGCTCACTGGAACTGGTGAACTTGAACCACTGGCCTTGCATTTCAAACTTTGCAGTCTAGTACATTAACCCATAGTACCATACCAGGATCCATCTATATAGTTTTATAGATGAAATAAGTAGTAAATATCTTATAGTCTCTCATATCCTTTTTCTTTTGACCTTCCATGTTCTTTCCATAACTTCTTAAGCTTCATCTTTAGCTTTAGTAAAAGTTTAGCAGGTTTACCCTAACAATAGTTACTGTGTCGCTGGCATAGTATTATACTTTGTACAGGTATTCTATTATTTAATTATTATAGAGACTCTCTGAGGTAGGGGGGAAAAGCAGCCGTGGTGGTGCAGTTAGCACTTGGCTGCTAACAGAGAGGTCAGCAGTTCAAACCCACCAACTGCTCCTGGTAGAAAGAATGGGTAGTGTACTTCTGTAAAGATTTACAACCTTGGAAACCCTTTAAGAAAGTTCTGCCCCCTCCTACCGGGCCACTAAGTCAGAATTGGCTCAGTGGTAATGAGTTTGGGTTTGGGGTTTATGAGGTAGGGTTGGAGGACAAGGTGCTATGTGCATTCTAGATATGTAAGCATTCTACATTGAGGCTCAGCTGTATACTGTGCAACAGGGAAAAAATACACGTAGTCATTATTTGGGCGCCTGGAAACTTCCTCTAGAATATAAAGAAGTGAAGAAGGGATGGTCACAAAGTTTCCTTTTGTGGAGACAGTCTTTTCAGTTGAGTGTTTTTGAGCAAGAATGTTCACACTGGACCTCACTAGCATATCACATTTTTTTTTTTTTAAGTTTTATTGAGAATTATGTGGGTTTATATGGGAGAACATCAGCTTCACATTCATCCTATCATATTTCATTTCATTGCAATGATTACAATCCCCTCTATGCATCATCAAATAACCAACAATAGGATACACCCCACAGACCCACCCCCCTTGGCTGTCAGCAAATAGCTCCTCTCCCTCCCTGAGTCCTGTGTCCCCAGCCACCCCATTTGTTCACATCATCATATCTTTCTCCATGCCTGTTGTCACTGCCTCTCTGGATAGGGTCTTGCTGTCCGCTCTTCTCACTTGATAGTGCCAGGGACCTCTGATCCTGGGTTGCAAAATCAATCACTCCACTTCTTTTGTCAAAAATAATCTACCTCTATATTTCTGACCTTCACAGTCAGTCCTAATGGAAATTATTCACTATTGTACCACAAGAGTCTTGTCCCCATCTCCTTTCGTGAGCCCAGTCCCATCAAATTGGAAATCATTCAGTGAAGGTTCTACCTACCCCTGCCCTGTCTGGAACTAGGCTCCCTCTTGAAAGCTTGTACGCCAGTCATTTCTTACCTTTATAGCCCCCCCCCCCCCATTTTTTGTAAGTAGCCCATCCCTGTCAACCCTTTGTACCAAGGGGGTGGGAATGATCCTTGCTATAAAGATTTGTTCCCTTTTTTGAGCTACTACATCCATAAGTATAGATAAAGTTCATCAAATTATAGTGGGTTATTTTATTTTTTTCTTCTCTTTTCTTTCTTCTTCTAGTCAAGTTCTGATCATTCAGCCATCAGACAGGTCAAGTGGGTACTGTCTGTAAGTATGGGTGTTCTTGTGCATCTTCCCTCACTTCATGTCAGCTGGACGCTTCATTCTCTGCTCTAGTCCTCTGTGGCCATGTCACTGCCTCTGGGTCCAGGAGTCCCCAGGTCTTGCTGTAACTGCTGGCCATCGAAGTCTCTTCCCTGGTTCACAGGAGTCTATTGAAGGTGGTTGGACTTAGAGCCCAACTTCATTGCTGTTTTTTCCCCCTCTTACCCTTATCGGTGAGCAACGTGGTCACTAGCCAGAACACACGCCTGCTCGTGTATTCCCCTTGAGTCTTAGTCTTGGAGGGGAATTTGCTCTAAGGGGACCCAACCACTTGCCTTGATGGCTCCTGGGTGAACAGCTTACTTGTTCTTGTAGTAATCAATCAGACTGCCATTATTGTTTCTGATATTTCCTGCTGGCCTTTCTTCACGAAGTTTCTTCTATTCTTCTAGCTGCTCCAGGCTGGTCTACTCTTCCTTTCCAGTGGAAATTTCCCACCGCAGACAATTCTGGATGGGATTCTGGTTTCCACCTATGGTCTTATGCAATGCACAAGCTCCACAGGAGGTCTCTTTCACTGGGCAGTTTCTAGCCCCCTTTAAGGTATTCCAAACAGTTATAGGCTGAAGACAAGGGGTTTACAATCATTCTATTGTGATGTTTCTGGCTATTCCTTCCCCTGCCCCAAGTGTCTATTTCACAATGGTAGGCAAGGGAAACAAAGATTCAAAAGGACAGCCAAGCATCTTAACATTATTCCCCTCTTTTAACCTTTCAAACCATCCTCAATCCCTGTATCCTGAAGCCCTGTTATTCCAAGGTTGTGCATACATCATCATTTACCTCTGTCCCACTTAGCCCATTCGAACCTAGCTAATCATTCTCCCATTGGCCTTGTTCCTCTATTCCTCTTCCCCTTTTTGTGTATCCCCACCCACACCCCCCAGCACCCAAGCTTGCCTGTGTCTATTCCCTTCCCTTCACTCTATCTTCCCTTCCTTCCCTCCCTCCTTTCATCCCATACATACTGGTAATCAGCAACTATATATATATATTTTGTTTGTTTGTTTGTTTCTTTTCCCCCCTTTTGGGTAGGTTCTTTTTCTTAACTCTTACAATAATGGTCTTATGCAGTATTTCTCCTTTTCTGACTGACTAATCTCACTTAGCATAATGTCCTCAAAGTTCATCCATGTTATGCAGTGGCTTGCAGCTTCCTTGTTGTTCTTCAAGGTGGTATAGTATTCCATTGTGTGTATGTACCACAGTTTGTTTATCCATTCTTCAACTGATGGGTATTTAGGCTGTCTCCATCTTTTTGCTATTACAAAAAGTGCTGCTATGATCACTGGTGTGCATATATCTACTCGTGTTACGGCTCGTATTTCTTGTGGGTAAATACTAAGTCAAGGAATTGCTAGATCATAAGGTATTTCTATTTCCAACCTTCTGAGGAAGCGCCATATTGCTTTCCAGAGTGGGTCTGAACCATTTTGCATTCTCACCAACAATGTAGGAGGGTCCTAGTCTCTCCGCATCCTCACCAGCATTTATTGTCCTCTACTTTTTAAAAAATCTTTGCTGTTATTACTGGTGTGAGATGATATCTCATTGTTGTTTTGATTTGCATCTCTCTGATAGCTGGTGATCGTGAACATTTCTTCATATGTTTGTTGGCTGCCCAGATCTCCTCCTTAGTGAAGTGTCTGTTCATGTCCTGTGCCAATTTTTTAATTGGGTTATTTGTCTTTTTCGTGTAGAGGTGTTGTAGTTTTCTATATATTTTAGAAATGAGTCTCTTGTCTGATGTGTCGTTGCAAAAGATTTTTTCCCAATCTGTGGGTTCCCTTTTTACTCTTTTGGTGAAGTCTTTTGATTCACATAAATTTAAAATTTTTAGTATGTCCCAATCATCTATTTTGTCTACTTTTGTTTGTGTAATTTTCAAAATATTTGGTAGTCTGTATGTGCCCTGAATTAGAGCCCTCACTGTTGTTCCTATTTTTTCATTGATGACCTTCATAATTTTGGGATTCACATTTAGGTCTTTAATCCATGCTAAGTTCGTTTTTGTATAGAGCATGAGATAAAGGTCTGTTTTCAATCTGTTGCATATCACTTTCTAGTTCTGCCAGCACCATCTGCTAAAGAGACTATCTCCTTCCCATGCAATATACCTAGGCATTTTGTAGAAAATCAGTTGGCTGTATGTGGATGGGTTAATTTCTGGATTCTTGAGTCTGTTTCATTGATCAATGTATCTTTCATTGTACCAGTACCAGGCTGTTTTTACCACTGTAGCCATGTAGTAAATTTTGAAATAAGGGAGTGATACACCTCCAACCTTCTTCTTCTTAAGCAGTGCTTTTCTTGTCCTGGGTCTCTTTCCTTTCCATATAAAGTTTGTAATTTTTTTTCCATCTCTTTGAAGAATGTTGTTGGAATCTGAATTGGGATTGCATTATATGTGTAAATTGCTTTGGGCAGTACTGACATTTTCACGATGTTGAGTATTCCTATCCAGGAACATGCTATGTTCTTCCCCTTCTGTAAGTCTCTTTTGGTTTCTAGTAGAAATGTTTTGTAATTTTCTTTGTATAAGCCTTTTGGTTCTCTGATTACATGTATTCCTAAATATTTCATCCTTTGGGTGGCTATTGTAAATGATATTGCTTGCCTAATGTTCTTTTTGGCACTGTCATTGTTACTATAGAGGAATCCAACTGATTTTTGTATGTTAATCTTATACCTTGCCACTTTGCTTAATCTTCCAATGATGTCTAGTAGTTTTTTTACTGAGTCGCTAGGGTTTTCTATGTACAGGATTATATCGTCTGCAAATAGGGAGAGTTTTACTTCCTCTTTACTAGTTTGGATGCCTTTATTTTCTCTATCATGCCGTATAGCTCTTGCTAAGACTTCCGCATAATATTGAAAAGGAGTGGTGACAAAGGGCATCCTTGTCTGGTTCCTGTTCCCAGAGGGAAGGCTTTCAGTTTCTCTCCATTGAGAGTGATGTAGGCTGTTGGTTTTGTATATATGCTCTTGATTATGTTGAGGAATTTCCCTGCAATTCCTAGTTTGTTGAGTGTTTTTATCAGGAATGGATGTTGGATTTTGTCAAATGCCTCTTCTGCATCAATCGATATGATTATGTGGTTCTTTTCCTTTTCCTTATTTATATGATGGATTATATTGCTTGTTTTGCTAATGTTGAACCATCCTTGCATCCCTTTTATGAAACCCACTTGGTCATGATGTATTATTTTTTCTTTTTTGATGTGCTACTGGATTCTGTTGGCTAGGATTTTGTTGAGAATTTTTGTGTCTATGTTCATGAGGGCTATGGTCTATAATTTTCTTTCTCAGTGATGTCCTTTCCTGGTTTTGGTATGAGGGATATGCTTGCTTTATAAAAAGTATTAGGTGCTTTTCCGTCCTTTTCTATATTCTGTAATAAATTTGAGTAGAATTGTGATAGTTCTTCCCTGAATGTTTGGCAGAACTCACCTGTGAAACCATCTGGACCTGGACTTCTTTTGGTTGGGAGTTTTTTGTTGACCTGATCAATTTCTTCTTTTGTTATGGGTCTGTTCCAAGTTTCCTACTTCATTATGAGTAAGTTTAGGTATGTGGTATTTATCTAAAAATGTATCCATCTCTTCTAAATTTGCAAATTTTTGGAGTACAAATCTTCATGGTATTCTGTTATTATCCTTTTGATTTCGTTTGGTTCTGTTGTGACAGCACCCATGTGGTTTCTAATGTGAGTTATTTGTGTCTTCGCCTTTTCTTTTGTTAGTTTTGCCAAAGGTTTGTTAATTTTATTAATACTTTCAAAGAGCCACCTTCTTGTCCTGTTGATTCTTTCTATAATTTTTCTGTTTTCCATCTCATTTATTTCTGCTCTTATCTTTATTATCTCTTCTGTTTTGTGACTGTAGGTTCCCTCTGCTGGTCTGTTTTTAATTGTTGGAGATGCTGCGTTAATGTGTTAATTTTGGTTCTTTTGGATGTGCGCATTTATCGTAATAAATTTTCCTCTCATCACAGCTTTCGCCATGTCCCAAAGATTTTGGTATGTTGTGTTTTCATTCTTGTTTATTTATAGGAACTTTTTGAATTCACTTTTTATTTCCTCTTTTACACAGTCGCTTTTCAACAGGGTGTTATTCAGTTTCCATGTGTTCGACTTTATTTCTTTGGTCTTATTGTTGATTTCTATTTTTTATAGCATTGTGGTCTGAGAAGATGCTTTGTAGTATTTGATGTTTGTAAATTTATGGAGGCTTGATTTGTGACCTAACACATGGTCAATTCTGGAGAATGTTCCATGTGCACTATAGAAGAATGTATATTATGTTGTTGGGTAGAATGCTCTGTACACATGCATGAGGTCAAGTTGGTTGATTGTGCTGTTTAGTTCCTCTCTAACTTTGTCGAGTTTCTTTCTGTTTGTTCTGTCCCTTTTCAAAAATGGCACATTAAAATCTCCCACTATAATTGTACATTTATCTAATTCTTTCTTTAATTCTAGTAAGGTTTGCTTCGTATATCTTGGTGCTCTTTCATTGGTAGCATAGATATTTATTATGGTTATATCATCTTGCTCAATTGACCCTTTGGTAATGAGATAGTGTCCTTCTTTGTGTCTTATGTTACTTTGTGTCTTAAAGTTTACTTTATTGGAGATTAGTATTGCCACTCCCGCTTGTCTATTGTTGCAGTTAGCTTGGTATATTTTTTTCCATCCTTTAACTTTTAGTCTGTTTTTGTCTTTGTGTGTAAGGTGTCTCTCTTGCAGGCAGCATATTGAAGGGTCTTGTTTTCTTATCCATTCTGCCACTCTCTGTCTCTTCGCTGGTGCATTCAATCCATTGATAATCAATGTAATTATTGATAGGTATGAATTAATTGCTGTCACTATGTTAATTTTTGGTAGTGCTGTTCATTACTTTGTTTTGCATGTCTTTGTATGCTGAGTTTGTGTTCTTTATGCTATTTATTGTTGGTTTCTTCTTAGTTTTCTTGTTTCCTTGTTCTGCTTGGAAGGTCTTTTTCATGGTAAGTTGTGAAGTATTAACTTTCTTTGGGGTTACTTTATAGTCTATTACTTTTCTCTCCATTTAAGAGAATCTATTGTATCCTGTAATCTACCTGACATCCTCACCACCTGGATTTCTGTTGCTATGTTTATTCCTTCTTTCACATTGATATAATTTTGATCTTCAGTTGACCTCCTTTGTTGTTGTTGTTAAGTCGAGTCGGTTGACCTCCTAGTTCCTTTGATTTCATTGCTGTAGTTATGTTCTATTCTGGACTCTGCTATCTGTCGACTTAGTTTCAGGTGGTGTTGCCACGTCTGTCAGTCTCTGGTTGTTGTCTGTTTTTGTTGGTTTTCAGTCCAAAGAACTCCCTTTAAGATGTTTTGAAGTGCTGGCTTGGTTTTGATCAAATCTCTTAGATTCTGTTTATCCTGGAATATTTTGATTGCACTATCATATTTGGTTGATAGTTTTACTGGATAGATGATTCTTGGTTGGCAGTTTTTTTCCTTTAGGGTTTTGCATATAATTTCCCATTGCCTTTTAGCCAGCATGGTTTCTGCTGAGAAGTCAGAGCTTAATCTGATTTGCTTGCCTTTGTAAGTGACACTTCTCTTCTCCCTGGCCACTTTTAGAATTCTCTTCTTGTCTAATTTTGGAGAGCTTGATTATTATATGTCTTGGTGACTTTCTTTTGGGGTCTATCCTTTCTGGGGTACGTTCAGCTTCTTGAATGTTTATTTCCTCGTCTTTCAAGATGTTAGGAAAATTTTCTTTCAGAAGCTCTTCAACTAACTCCTCTGTGGACTTCTCTAATTCTTCCTGTTCCAGAATTCCAATAATTCTTAAGTTTTTTCTCTTCATCTTATCCGGCATGAATCTTAGAGTCTCTTCAGAATTTTTTATCCTTTTTTCTGCTTGCTCTTCTATCTTGGCAGTATTGAGACATTTGTCTTCCAGATCGCTAGTTCTGGCTTCCATCTCTTCTATTCTACTCTTTTCCCCTTTCAGTGTATTGTCTGTTTCTGATATTTTATTATTAATCATCTGTACCTCTTTTTGTAGGTCTTGAATTGTTTTCAATGCTGTATCAATTTTGTTTGATTGCTCTTATAGTACTTTCCTGACTTCTTCCTTGTTTTCCACCACCCCTTTTCAGAGCATTTGAATTTGTTTCCATATCATTCTTTTGAATTGTTTCTTAGGCAAATCCAAGACCTGCTCTTTCTCTTCTGCAGATCCTTTTTCTGTCTCCAGAGCATTTGTCTCAGTTAGTTTTTTCTGTTTTTGGACATGTTTTGAGATCGTTTCTTGTGTTTGAGATCTTTTGTTTGTCATTTCCAGTAGTTATGTGGGTTTTTTAATGTTTAACTGGATGTTTGTTGTTGAGTCATTAGGCTTACTGGGTGTCTCCTAGTGGATATGATCAGGAGATAGGCTTCCCTTTTCACATGTAATGTTTAGCAGCTGTTATTGGCTCTTATCTCAATGGTGGAATATTATGGGTTATGCTTGTAGCTTGACTATATGGCCATAATTGCTGAAACTTCTTGGGTAACACAGGGAGAAAAAGCTCCCACCTCCAGGAAAAAAATGTGACCAAAAAGCCTAAAAGTAGAAGAAATACATAATCAGAGACAAGAACCTCCACTTTGAAACAAAAATTAAACTGTAGCCTTGCTACAAAGGCAGTGTGTGTGCACCATAGAAGCCTCCAGTAGTGGGTGGGAGTGTCCACTCGCTGAGGCCCCTCTGCTGGTCACCACCATGAATGTGCACAGATAGATATTGAGAAGTTAATGGGAGAAAGACTGTTTACTGTTTTTGTCTCTGAAGTTCAGTTAAATATCTGCATGTGCACAGTGTAATTCTTGAAATAGTTGCGTCTTTTTATGTTAGGGTTTTACAGACTGTTCATATGGTTTGTCTGTCAGGCTAAACCTGCTTTTTTTTCTTTCTGGGTAGGCAGGGGTTAATGGTCCCACAGTAGTTACCTTTATGGCTAGGACCCACTGGCAGACATCAAAAGCAGCAGCCAAAGGATTTGCCCTTGAATTAATGGGGCTCTTTCTCTCTTTCTGTGTCATGGGAAAGCTGTGGTCTCAACGCTGGACTTTTTTTGGGTGCGCATCTACCCTCCTGAAGGCATCCAGGTTGGGCAAAGAAGGCAAGACAGGGAAGAGGAGGAAAAAAAAAAAAAATGTGTAGAATCCCACTACACCTCCTTTTGCAAATATCACTTCACCGCTTTTAGTGCCAGTTCCCTGTGTGGATCTCACTGTAGCTCTGCCCTCTGACTTAGTGCCAGTTCCTCTGTGCGGGATGGCTGCAGAGGGAGTCCCGTGCCTTGACCTATTTCTAAAACACAATGTTTTCCTTTATACCTTGCTTTTCCATTGGAAGTTGTGGGAAACTGAGGGCCTGACACTTATGCTAAATCCAGAGCTCTGGTGCAGTTTCCTGAGAGCTGTGTCTCTGGGTTTTCAGCCCCTCACCCGCGGAGCCTGTCCTACCTGGCTCTGCTCTGCCGCCACCAAACTGGAAGTCAGCCTAGCCTATCACATTTGATAAAATGGATCACCACTCCCCATACATTAAGGAGCTCTGGTAGCATAATGGATTATGAAATGGGCTAACTGCAAGGTTAACAGTTCAAATCTACCAGTTACTCCATTGAAGAATGATGAGGCTTTCTGTTCCATAAAGATATTTAGCCTTGGTCGCTAATAGTCGGAACAGACTTGGTGGCAAACAACAACCACCACCACCACCCCATACATTGTCTCAATACATTGTAATTTCTGTGAAATTGGAGGCTGGAGATCTTGGTCATTATTTGACTCTAGCACTATGTACATGGAAGACCTCAAGAAATATCACTGAAAAATACATTGGCCTTTAAAATAGGTATTATTAAGATCGTTTTATGGATGAAAGAAACTGAGTTTCAAGTAGGTTAAATTTCACAGTTAGGAAGAGATCCCAAGTCTACTGATATCTTCACGAGTCCTATATAGTTTTTTAAAATCATTGGTCATAACCCTTAAAGAATCTATTGAATATTTTGGAAAAGAATTGGAAATTTTTTTATAATGTATAACAGAATTCATGGGTCTTCATGAACTTTAAAAAGTTTCACAATTCATTCACTTACTCATTCACTGACTCATTTCATATATGTTCACTAAGTCTTTTATGTATCAGACACTGTGTAATCACTAGGGATATAGTGGTGAAAAGCAGAATATTGGCATTTAAAGATGTTACATTCTGAGGGAGAGTATCAGGGAGTAGAGAAAGGTGTAGGCAGATAAACAGATAAATATATAAGATATTAACTGCTGGTAAGTGCCTGGTAAAAAACATGACTCATTCTAAGAAGAATATAGAGTTTCATGAAGGTGCTTTTTTTCATAAGGTAGTCAAGCCCTCTGATTAAGTGAACAAAATTGGAAAGAAAAGAGCAAACAGATTGTGTTAATATATTATGTTGTTGTTAAGTGCTGTAGAGTTGGTTCCGACCCATAGTCACCCTGTATAGGGTTTCCAAGGAGCAGCTGGTGAGCTTGAACCACTGAACTTGCCATTCAAATAGCTTTGCAGTCTGGCTCATTAACCCACAGTGCCACACCAGGACTCCTAGTCTCTTATAGAAGAAGAGAATTCTGGGAAGAACAAACAGCAAGTGCAGAGTTCCTGAGATGGTGAGGTATGTGGCCTGTTCAATGAATAGCAATGGAGACCATGTGACTGAACTGTAAGCAGGGTAGAAAGTGATCTGAGACAAGGGTCATATCATACAGGATACTGTAGGCCTTTATAATGGCATTTTATTTTAGTCTGAGTAAAAGGGGAGACTACTAGAGGGAGGAGGGAAAAGATATAGTTAAATTTTTAAAGGATCACTCAAGTTCCTATGTGGAGTCAGGACAAAGGTGAAAGCAGTGAGACCAATTAAGAAGTCTGTTGCATAATATAGAGGAGAAATAGCAGTGCTGTTAGTATGATGGTAGAAGATGGTGTGAAAATAATTGGTTTGGGGATATGAGTCACAAATACAGCTGGCAAGATTTTCTAAAAGAGTGTCTCTAAGAGAAAGAAAAGGCTCAAGGAGGACTCTAAGAATGAAATTATTATTGCTGTTAAGTGCTGCTGAGTCAGTTCTGACTCTTGGTGATCCTATATAGGATTTCTGAGGAGTTACTGGTGAGTTTGAACTGCTGACCTTATGAGTTTGAACAGCTGCCTTTAAAATATACAGTATTTGGAGACACGGATGTGTCTGGAAGCTGATTGTTGAGAGATACTCAGTGTGAGTGTATTTTCAATAGAAAATGCTAAGAGATACAGAGCACTTCACATAAGCAAATAGTTCCTCTGCTTGGCCTTCAGTTTGTTTCAACAAGCACTCTACTCTCTGGCTATGTTTCTAGCACAATGCTAGGCATGGCATAAAAGGCCTAGTTTCAGCCTGTGAGTTTGACTGACAGGCAGAAAGGGAGTGTTACCAAGATAGTATTATTGAAATGCAATGAGTTGACAGAGATTTAGCTTGTAAAAATGGAATAGACTACAATTCCTGGTAAAAAACATAGACACAGATAACTTGTGAGAAGTCTTGCCAACATCAAATGAGGACATTAAGGTGACTGTGACAAAGGCTCAAGACGGGACCTTCAAAACTAAGAGAGATCTCCCTTTTCACTTGCTGTAAGTCAGAACGAGTGTGCTGACCCAAAGGGGGGTTTAAAAAGGAGGGAAAGACTGTGAACATCTCCAGAAACTAAATCCACTGTCATCAAGTCAATTTCTGCTCAGAGGGACCATCTATAGGATTTCCAATATGGGATCAGACACTCTCATCTCTCTCCCACAGAGCAGCTGGCAGGTTTGAACTGCTGACCTTGTGGTAAACAGACTAATGCTTACCCCGCAGTGCCACCAGGGATTCTTGTGAGCATCTCAGAGTCCCATGAATTCTTGTTGAATTCAAATTGTGTTTAGTGATAGTCAAATGTTTTGTTTTTTTCTTTTTAATTTCTTATTGTGAATTGACTGAAGGTTTATAGAGAAGATCATCAGGTTTATATTCCACAAATCATGCTCTCTGCTTCATCTCAATTGATTGCAAACCCCTCCATGCTAGCACAAGTTATCCCATTTCCTTCTTGTGGTTCTTATTTCCAGTACAATCTAATTACCAGCCCTTTTGAACTTTTCCCTTAGACTAATGCTACCATTTTGATCTTGAATGGTTAGCCATTCCATGATGAGTATACCTAACTAGTATAGCATACCAACCTACTGCTTGGCTGAAAATTGGGCCAGGAGGATGGGTTCCATTCCAGATCTGAAGGTTCTCAGGTTCCTCACGTCTCTTTTTGACAATAAGCCCAATCATTTTTTATAATTTTGAGTTTTGTTCCACATTTTCTCTTTACTCTATCTGAGACTTCCTAATGTGATCCCTTTCAGAGCAGTTGGTAGTGGTAGCAGGTTATCATTTAGTTCTTTTGGTCTCAGAGTTGTGGAGACTGATGTTTACCTGTTCCATTGGTCCAATGTACTGATTGATTCCAAGCATCTTCAATTTGCATCACTCTTCTTTCTTCCATACCTGCAGAGACCACTGATGAACTTTTAAGATCCTAGTTGCTACTCACCAAAGTAGTATGTGGAACACTGTCTTTATGAACTTTGTTATGTTAATTTGGTCAGACATTCTTTTAATGGCTCATTCTGTTTTGCAACATGTTAACTATTTAATATATTTATTGAGTTTATACTGCTCAGAGAAGATCCTGAGTTCTCCAGAATTTAATGAAGAGGGAGACACTGCATGGCAACAAGGGAACAAGAACTGAGCACTAGGGGAAAGTATCAACAACAGTCTAGATAACGTACAGGCTAAATGCAGGCACAGTCAACTTTACATGGACAGAGCATGGCCATTGGAAGCTTTGATGTCCTGAAAGAGGTGAGAGTTAGAGAGACAGACTAGGATGCTGTCCTTCTGTCCCAGTGAAGAAGTCTCTGGAGTTCTGCGTAGATGGCTTCAGTCCTCATGGATCATTGTCTTCTCTGCTTTTGCTGTATTTATATATCCACCTGGGAAGCTACATGATTCAGGTTATTCCTGGCATTTTGACGTGCTTTAAATAACTCAGTAATTCTAGTGTGCTGCATCACTTCTTCTTTGTCCTTAGATATAAAATAAATCAATAAATTCCCAACTTGTCTCTCAAGTACTTCAAAAGCTTCCTAAAGGTCTCCCTTTCCTCTCTTGTGCTTGGCCTTAATCCCTAAAGGAGAAGAAGGGAAATTAATTTCCTGGGACTGCTATAACAAACTGAGTGACTTAAAATAACAGAATTTAATACAGAGGATAATAAATGCTAGCAAGGATGTGGAGAGACTGGGACCCTCCTACATTGCTAGTTGAAATGCAAAATGGTCCAACCACTCTGGAAAACAGTATGGCACTTCCTCAGAAGGTTGGAAATAGAAATACCATATGATCCAGTAATTCCTCTACTTGGTATATATCTACAAGAAATACGAGCCATAACACAAGTAGATATATTCATACCCATGTTCATAGTAGCACTATTCACATTAGAAAAAAAGATGGAGACCACCTAAGTTCTCATCAAAAGAAAAATGGATAAACAAACTTTGGTTCCTACACAATGGAATATTATGCCACCTTGAAGAATAACAAGGAAGCTGCAAGCCACTGCATAACATGAATGAACCTTGAGGACATTATGCTGAGTGAAATTAGTCACAAAAGGACAAATATTGCTTAAGGCCATCATTGTAAAAACTTAAAAGATACCCATAATAAAGGGGAAAAAATATATTTCTTTGTTGGTTATTGGTGGGGTGAGAGGTTTGGAGGAGGTGGATGGATGAGATGGTTAAGCACAGGTTAGGGGACAGAAACATCATAGTTAGGGTGTTAGTGAATGCAATACACAAGAAGGGGGTGTGGAAGAACAAGGTAGATAGGGGAACACTGGGACACGTTTGCATGGGCTAAATGGGACAGAGGTAAATAGTGATGCATGCTCAAACTTGAAACAACAGGGTTCTGTGATACAGGAATCGAGACATACCCTGAAGAGGGAAAATAATACATAGATGCTTGATTGTCTTATGAATATTTGTTTCCCTTGCCTACTATTGTAAAATAGACACTTGAATGGGATAGAAAGGAATGTAGGGAAACATGATTACAGAAAGCTTGTAAGCCCATCTTCAGCCTATAACTGATTGGAATACCTAAAAGGGGTTCTAGAATTTGTCTAGTGAAATAGTCTTCTTGCGGAGCCTTTGCAGTATGTAGGGCCTTAGGTGAAATCCTGAGCCCCATCCAGAACCTTTCTGAGCTGGGGCATTCCCACTAGAAAGGACAAGCAGACCAGCCTGGAACAGCTAGAGTGACAGAAGATACATCACATCATCAAAGAAAGATAATCAGTAAAACCCAAAATAAAAATGGCAGTATGAATGGCTGGTACAAGAATAAGCAAGTTGTTCATCGGGAAGCCATCAAGGCAAGCAATCAAATTCTCTCAGGACAACTCCCCCCCTCTAAGACTGATACTCCAAGGGATCACATGAGCAGGCATGTAAGCTTGCTGATGACCACGTTGGTCTATGGGTGAATGGAAGAAGGGGAAAGGCAGCAATGAAGAAATGGGCTGAGTTCAACCATGTTCCATGGACTTCCGTTGACCTGGTGATGAAAGAGAGAAGAGGAAGGGCTGATTGGTCCAAAGGTGGTGAGACCTAGGGACACCTGAGCCCATGGACAAGGACATAGCCACAGAGGGTTAGAGCTAAGAGTGAAGTATCCAACTGATATGAAGTGAGGGGAGACACACAAAAACACCCAAACTTGCAGATAGTACCCATTTGACCTAGTCTCAATGGCTTGATGATCACATCTCAACTAGAGGAAGATAAAAAAAAACAAATTTTGATAAAGGAAATGAGGATAAATTACTACAATTTGATGAACTTGACCTCTACTCATGGAGGTAGTAGCTCTAAATACCAACAGAGAGGGAAGGAGTCTTCACATCAAATATCAATGTTATCCCATCTGTACACAGGGTAGGTAGGGACTGGCAACTTAGACATTGGCTACCTAAAATGAGGGGTCAAGAAAGGCATGAACTGACTGGCTTACAAGCTTTCAAGAGGGAATTTAGTTTAAGAGTATGGGGGGCAAGAAAGAGTTCCCACTGAATAGTTTTCATCTTGCCTAGATGGTTCTGGTGAAAGAGATTGAGATAAGATTCTTATGATTCAATAGTACGTAATTGTTGTCATGGCTAATTGCGACTGTCACAATTATAAAGGTAGAAGTTTTGTAACAAAAATGGGGGTGTAGTTAATCATATAGTCCAGAAACAGAAGACCCTAGGACAATCAAGGGAGACAGTCACAAAAATAATGCAGGACCTTATCCAGTGAAGCAGCGACACCAGAGATGGAAACAGAGATTGGGACATGGAAAAAGGAAGCAGCTGAGGACTCTAGATTCATGGGAAGAGAGGGACTGAGAGCTAGCTGCCAGGAAGCAGACTTGCAGAATGTGCCCTTTGGTGGTATAAATTATTATATATGCTTGAGTGCTTAAAAAAAAAAAAAAAAAAAAAGCTAAAATGAATAGAGAAAAATACTGTTAACTGATGGTACATGGAGGGGATTATAATCATTGTAATGAAACAAAGTGTATGATATGTTGAATGTAAAACTGATTATCTGCCCTGTAAACTTTCACTCAATTCACAATAAAAACATTAAAAAGAAACAAACACCCCCAAAACAATTTAACTCTTTCATAGTTTTAGGGTCTGGAGGTCAAGATCAAAGTGTTGACAGGACCATGTTCTCTCTGAAAGCTCTAAGGGAAGAAACTTTCTTATTTTTTCAAGCATCTGGTTGCCTCAGGCATTCCTTGGCTTATGGCAGTATAACATTTACATTTGTCATCACATGTCCATTGGCCTTACAAGTTTCTGTCTTTGTATCGTCTCCTTGTGTTTATAAGAACACCAGTCATCGGATTGCTGTTGTTAGGTTCCATCAATTTTTCTCTGATTCATAGAAACCTTAGTATAATAAAAATGTTGCTTGGTCCTATTCCATCTTCATGACTGTGAAATGTTTGTGTTCTTTGTGTTGGCTATGGTGTCAGTCCATTTCTTTTAGGGTTTCCATCAATTTTATGGACTCTCTACTTTATCAAACATGATTCCCTTTTCTAGCAGCTGGTTTTTCCTCTGAGGTCTCACCATCTTCACTTCTAAGGAGCATTCTGATTGTATTTCTTCTAGGACTGATTTTTTTTTTTTTTTTTTAATGACAGTCCATGTCATGCTCAATACTCTGCACCAACATTGCAGTTCAAATGCATTAATTCCTTTTGTTTTCCTTTCTCACTCTCCAGCTTCTACATATATTTGAAGCAATGAAAAGTCCATGATTTGTGCCAGGTACATCATAGGTCCTACCATATTCTACTATCATTTCATCTTAACTATATTTGCAAAGGCACTATTTCCAAAGACAATCACATTATAAGATCTGGTTCCAGGTGGACATCACCTACTACAGGGGAGACATTTGTGTAGGTCTTGGGGCACAAGGAGTAGGGATGGTTGAGAGGAGCAGTAACAGAACTACATAGGAATCCTTTCCATTTGCTCTTTCAGCTTGATTCTTTGCCCTTCTGTCCTGCTCTGTGTCCTATGTGGTGACTTAGAAGAACTCCATTCATGGACTCCATTGTCCTCAGGCTTCATTTTGGGCTTATTAGGACCTTAGAAAGCAGGAAGAGAGAAATCAGGGTACTTACTCACATCATCTACCATCACCACATCTGGGCTGCATGTTTATCAATGGCCAGGTTCCTCTCCCCTTAGCCATACCAGTGTCTCTCCTTTCGCTTGTAGCACTCATCAGGTTCCAGTAAACTCTGTCCCCTATTCTCTAGTGCTTTCAGATCTAAGTGTGGTAATTGCTCTCTGTTGTTGATAGACTTTGGGTGTGTCATCCTCCCTGTTGACTCCTTTCATCCTTCTTGTGTTTTTATAAATACTGCATTTATCTGACTTCTGCTCAGATAAGAACAGATGAGGTGCAAATGCAGAAAGGACTGGGTTGATATAGAAATTGTCTGAGACTTAGAGTTAGTATTGGAATCTGGGTTCTAGTCAAAGCTTCATCACTAGTGCTATTCATCACTTCATTTCTCTAAGCTCAGTATTTCCATCTGGAAAACAAATGAGTTGAATCATTCTTAGATGAAACATATAAGATTTTCAGGAAGAAAGCCTGAGCCATTTAATCTTTTCAGTGTTGTTTATATACTCTTCTGCCTACTTTCAGGTGCGTGGTTGTTGGGGAGGCAACTTTACCCTCACATGGAACATTCCAAAGTAACCTGGTTGCTTTATGAGTAGATTAGCAATTAGGCCAGATAATTTTTCATAATTATCTATTAGCTTGTTTTTGTTTTGCTTTTTTGATTTATGTGTTTTCAGTGCTGTTGCTGTTTTATCTTACCTACTGTATCCAACCTTAAGTACTTTGCCCAACTCTCCTCGTAGTCTAACACACCATGAGGTATGCTATCCTACCTGCCTCTTTTGTCTGATTTCTTCTTGCCTGTTTCACTCCAGGGCCTTTCCTTGAGTACTCTGTTAGCTGGAGAATCCTCTCTTTCCCTCTGCTAATTGCCATTCTGCAAGGATTTGCCTAAATCCCACCTTCTACAGGAAGCCTCCTTTCCCCATCTTTTCCACCCTAACTTCCCACCTCCGCCCTCCCTCCTGACTGCTCTCTGAAACTTAGTTTGGTGTCAACTCGTTCTTTGAATATTTTAATTATTCCAATTTCATCTTTTCAAGAAGGACTTTTAGAAAGAGTCCAGTCTTTGTGTCTTCATTCTGTACTTTTTAGGATTCTAAGCATATGGTATTAATTGATTAAATCATTTTAGTTTATGACTTGGAGTAATGTCTCATTCATTGGGCATTGGACATTTCTAGAAATTCTAAATTTACACCTGTCATTCAGAACCATATAATTTCAGAATCACTCAGGGATGTCATCCTAAAGATCAAGATCTGCTAGCATCCTAAGCATTATCAGAGTTCTGCATCTGGTTTTAGTTTAGATTTTTGTTTCTTTTTGTCTTCTCCCTTCTCATCATGCAATGTCACTTGTGGTTTTTTAGCTTAGTGCTCATGTATGTGTCTCTTGTGAATGCCTTCCACAGCCACTCCCTTCTACTGTACTTTTTTCCCCCTTCTTTTGTCAAGATCCAGGAAACCAGATCACTCGAAGCCCCCAGATAACATTTCCTGCATACCAACTCTATGCCAGGCTCTATCCTCAGAAATAGGTTAAATAAAACATGACATTGACTTCAATGAGTTTGCATTCTCGATAAACATAACCATATGCAGGAAAGGAAAGGCTGTAATGAAATCAAGCGCATGTTAGAGTGAGAACATAGAAGAAGGAACATCACAGGGGTAGTGGAAATTTGAGATAGGTCTCAAAGAACATGTAAGAGTTCACCAGAAAGAACAGACAGGGAACAGAATTTCCAGAAGAAAAAAAAAAGTAATTAATCTAAAACAAGAATGAAGGTGCCATAGGATTTGAAAAAGGGAAAAAAAGGAGTACAGCACACACACTTGAACTCTAGGGTTTTCTGACAAGTAATGTGAATTCATAGAGGGATATTTGATGGGTTCTAGATCAAAAGATCCCAAATGAGTCATATTGCTGGGAAATGGACCTGTGGATAAATGGAGTCTATTTGTGACTTGGCATGTTGGCTACTTGAAAGGATGTTGGCTGTCGCTGTGGTAAAGAATGAATTTCCTAATAGCCCACAAATGCAATCGTAATTCTACAATCAATGCTAGTCAGTTGCAAGAATGAAATACCCTTAGAATTTTTTTTTTTTAATCTAGCAATGGAATTGGAAGGACATTTAGAATTGATCTGTTTTGTCCTGTTTATTGATTATTTGATGATTAACCAAAGTTGCAAAAGAGCACAGGGCTTGCCTATCCTGATACAGCTGCTGGTGGAGCAGATGCTAGATGCTAGTGCTCTTAATGCCTAGTTGTGTTTTCTACTTCATGTTCAATTTGTTAGTTGATAAATATGATATAAGTACTTTTTAAGTCACTACACTCATCACTCAGCAAACTTCTTTTGAGTATATAGGTCTATGGACTAAACCCTGGATATAAAAAAGATCATCTCATACCCTCAAGTTTCTGACAATATGGTGCAAATAACATGTGATTGGCCACAACTTCTGGGAGGACAATTGTTATTCTGGCATTCTAAACATCCATAATTATCTGCGTGGATGAACTCGCTTTTCCCTGTCATCTTCTGAGTTCTTTCTGCCTCTGAGTCTGGTATCTTCAAATTCTCCTGACATTTTAAAACGCCATTATCTCTTTTACTAGGATGATCTCCTTACTAACTTTTTTCTCTTCATACATTGGGAGTCGCTTTGTAGGTCATATTAGTTCCCTTCCTTAGTGTTTACTTATCTCTTGTTGTGTTGTTAAGTGCTGTTGAGTCATTTCTGACTCATAGAGACCTTGCATTAGGGTTTCCTAGGAGTAGCTGGTGAGTTTGAACCAACTTTTCAACCCAGTGCTTATCGTATGGTGCCACACCAGGAATCCTATTGCACATTTATTTTTCAACTTCTGAGTTCGCAAAGTAATTTATAGTTACTTTTGCTGGCAGTTGTGTCTACTAGACTTTAAGCTAAAAAGCAAGTATTAGGTGTCCAGAAACACTTATTTTCCAATTTAACAGTTACTAATATGGAATGAGTGTGCTATGAAGATTTGTACTGACTAGGAATTGGAAAAGGAGACCAGAGACTAGGCAGCACTCAGAACACCATCTTATCTTTAATGAAAGGAGTGCTCTGAATTCAGTCCCAGGAGTGGAAGGACATGTGTCATTTACAATCTATGAAACCATCTCAAGGAGAAGTAAATTAAATACCTTCAGAGGCATACTTAACTGTAACGTGAGAAATATTTATTTGTACCCATTGTTGTTGTTGTTAAGTGCCGTCGAGTCGGTTCCAACCCATAGCAACCCTGTACAGGGTTTCCGAGGGTGTAAATCTTTACGGGAGTAGAAAGCCTCATCTTTCTCCCGCGGAGCGGCT
Source organism: Chrysochloris asiatica (assembly GCF_000296735.1). Taxonomy (NCBI): domain Eukaryota; kingdom Metazoa; phylum Chordata; class Mammalia; order Afrosoricida; family Chrysochloridae; genus Chrysochloris; species Chrysochloris asiatica. The sequence goes on from NW_006408534.1 coordinate 31,296,718, forward strand.
GGTAGTTTTGAACCCAAATATGTTGTTGTTGTTGTTATTAGGTGCTATCGAATCGGTATCAACTCATAGCACCTATGTACAACACATGAAACACTGCCCAGTCCTTTGCCAACCTCACAATCTTTGCTATGCCTGAGTTCATTGCTGCTGCCACTATGCAAATTCATCTCATTGGGTGTCTTCCTCATTTTTTCCAGCACTCCACTTTACCAAACATGATATAATTTTCCAGTGAATGGTCCCTCCTGACAATTGTCTGAAGTATGAGAGATGAAGTCTGGCCATCATGTCCTCCAAGGAGCATTATGGCTGTACTTTTTCCAACACAGATCTATTTGTTCTTTTGTCATCCATGGTACTTTCAATATTCTCCTCCAACACCATAACTCAAGTGTATCAATCTTCTACAGTCTTCATTATTCACTGTCCAACTTTTGTATGCGTATGAGGCTATTGAAAACACCATATCTTGGGTTAGGTGCACCTTATTCCTCAAGCTGACATCTTTGCTTTTCAACACTTTAAAGAGCTATTGTGCAGCAGATTTGCCCAATGCAGTACGTTATTTGATTTCTTGACTGCTGCTTCCATGGGTGTTGATAGTTGATACAAGCAAAATGAAGTCTTTGACAACTTCAAACTTTTCTCCATTTATAAGAATGTTCTTTATTGGCCCAGTGGTGAGGATTTTCATTTTCTTTACATTGAGATGCAACGTATACCTAAGGCTGTGGTATGTGATCTTCATCAATAATCATTTTATGTCTTTCTCACTTTAAGCGAGCCAGGTTGTATCATCTGCATATCACAGATTGTTAATGAGTCTTCTTTCAATCCTGATGCCACATTTTTCTTCATATAATCCAGTTTCTCCAATTATTTGCTCAGCATACAAATTGAATAAGTATGGTAAAAGAATACAACCCAGGCACACAACTTTCCTAATTTTAAAACATTTGATGTTCCCTTGTTCTATTTGAGTAAATACCTCTTAGTCTATGTATAGGTTCCTCATAAACACAATGAAATGTTCAGAAGTACTCATAGTTTGCAATGTTGTCCATAGCTTGTCATGATCCACACAATCGAAAGCCTTTGCATAGTCAATAAAGCACAAGTATACATCTTTCCAGTTTTCTCTGCTTTCAGCCAAGATCCCTCTTTCCATGTCCTCTCCTGAGTCTGGCTGGAAACTCAGGAATTTCTCTGTCAATGTATGGTTGCAGCCATTTTTGCAATATCTTTAGTAAAACTTTACTCACATGGGATAGCAATGATATTATCTGATGGTTTCCACACGCCATTGGATCACCTCTCTTTGGAATGGGCACAAGTACAGATGTCTTCCAGTCAGTTGGGCAGGTAGTTGGCTTCCAAATTTCTTGGAAGGTGAATGAGTTCCTTCAGTGCCGCATCCGTTTGTTGAAGGGTGTCAATTTGTATTCCATCAATTCCCGGTGTCTTGTTTTTTACCAATGCCTTCAATGCACTTGGACTTCTTCAATGCCTTCAATGCAATTGGCTCTTGATTGTATGCTAGCTCTTGAAATGGATGAACATTGACCATTTCTTTTTGGTACAGTGACTCTATGTATTATTTCTATCTTCTTTTGATGCTTTCTGCATCATTCAATATTTTGCCCATAGAATCCTTCTCTACCACAAGACAAGGTTTGATTTTTTTCTTCAGTTCCATCAGCTTGAGAAATGCTGAGCATGCTCTTCCATTTTGGTTTTCTAACTCCAGGTCTTTGCACATTTCCTTATAGAATTTGACTTTGTCTTCTTGAGATGTCCTTTGAAATTTTCTGCTCAGCGCTGTGCCTCCTCACTACTTCCATTTGCTTTAGCAACCCTACTATAGCTAGAGACATAGTAGTGAACAAAACTCACAAAGTCCCTGTCTTCATGGAACTTACATTTGTTAGAGAGAAAAATAAACACTTACATATCTGCTATAATGTCTGGTTAAGGGTAGATGCTGCAAAGAAATATAAAACTGAAAGAAGATAGAAAGTATCAGGAAGTACTAATACAGAAAGTTAAGCAAGGGAGAACTATATGAGGAGATGGCAATTTGGACAGATAATTAAGCAAATAAAGGAAATAATTTATGCCACTATGAGGGATGATATGCCTGTCAGATAGATAGAAAGTGTAAAGACCTTGAAGTGAGAACCTGCTTAATGTGTTTGAAGAATATTAAGAGTTCACGGTGTGACTGGAAGAAATGACAATAGAGGAGGTCAGAGAGGGGGCTGATGTTAGGTGTAATGAATTATAATCACAATGAAAGAGTAAAGAGGAGACAAAATTATCTCTGTGTCGGAACAGAAGCCTAAGAGTCTAGAATTTTCTTTTCTACTAACTTCTTGACTGACTCTGTGTCTAATACCTGCTTTCTGGGCTCCATATTCCATTCTATTTAATAAAGTAATTGGAAGTGAAGACTTTATGGTGTTTGTACTTAGCTTATTGTATTCCTCTTAGAGATTTCTCTTATTTCAGCCTTACTGATAGGGCAGAAAATGAAACACTGAAATGAACACAGATCCTTTAGTCCATATTGTGCCAGAAACTGCAAAATAGGATATCCATGCTCTTGAAATTTACACACAGTCAGAGAGATAGCTGAAGTTTCAGCATTCCAGATTATCAAACTATTTTTACGTGTGCTGTTGTTTTTGTGTACCATCAAATCAGTTCTGACTCATAGTGAACCTGTGCAGGGTTTCCTACAGTGACTGATGGATTTGAACTGCCAGCCTTACAATGACCAGTCCTGTGCCCATCTACAGAGTCATACAAGGGCTCCTTTTCACCCATAGACCTTCTTTAATAGTTTTAGGGTGTCTCACAATGAATCTCATCTGTAACTGAAAGCTGTAGAAATGATGGAAGACACCAGCAAACACAAAGCATCTTTATTGGGATTTAGTGTACATCTTCTTTTATAATGGGTAAAATTGCATATTTTGCAAGTTGTTCATCATTTGTGAAAACTTTCTTTTTCTAATGATCAGCTGTCACCCTGTCTTTGTAAGGTAGGTAATGGAATTATTTTTAAAGCTTTCACTTAACAGGCTTGCTTTTTGTAAAGATCTACTTGTGGAATGCAAGCATCTTTAGATAGGGAAGTGACAACTGTCTATGACATTAACAAGATTTCTTTCTTACCTGTCTTGTTAAGAGTATTGAATATCAAACTCCTCTACCATATGACAGTAGTTTCAAATTTTCTACAGGTCTTAGGGAGCACAGCTAGTGAACACAACTAGAATGTACAGAAAGCTAGATTGCATTTAAAGACCTTTTAAGCTACTTCAGACATGTTGTCAGGAGGGACCAGTCTCTGGAGAAGGATATCATGTTTGGTAAGGTGGAGGGTCAGAGAAAAAGAGGAAGATCCCCCAATGAGACGGATTGGTGAAGTGGCAGCATCGATGGACTCAAGTGTGGCAAAAATGGAAAGTTTGGCCCAGAACTGGACAGTGTTTCGTTTTGTTGTGCATAGCGTCGCTAAGAGTCTGTACTGATGTGATGGCACCTAACAACAACAATAACAACAAAGCAACATTATCTAAAAACAAAAATTCTGTCTATGAAGGTAACATTTCCTTTTACTAGAGATTATCAAGAATAGACCATTAGGCAATATATTATAGAAATAAACTGTGTATCAGATGAAGAATTGAAAGTCTCTTTTAAAAGTCCTTCCTACCCTAAGATTGTCTACTCCAGTAACATTATTTTCACTCAGTCTGAATGTTCTACTATACAAGGTCAGATCAGAAGACTATTAGATCAGATGCTATGTGTTTTTGTCAATGGGATAAGGTCCAGTATGGTGACTACAAACATGTGCAGCAAATGAAATAGGTTTAAAGCTTTGTGTAGTGGTTTAGAAGAGCTTCTCACCCATGGACACAGGGGAGAATACAAGTATGTGCACACACATGGATGCCTGTATAAATGCATGTGTGCATGTCTGTGTAACTGAGTCGATCTCTATTTTCTTGTGCCAAACTCACTGTCTTCTAGGCCTTGTTTTCCAATGTTTTAAACCATATATTAGAATTTATTTCAATAGTTTACAATAAAAAATGCTTGTTTTTAAGTGCCATCAAGTCGGTACCAACTCATAGTGACCCTGTGTATAACAGAATGAAACATTGCCTGGTCCTGGGCCAACCTCACAATTGTTGCCACGCTTGAGCCCATTGATGCTGCCACTTTGCCAATTCATCTCACTGGTGGTTTCCTCTTTGTTTCTGACCTTCCACTCTACCAAACATGATGTCCTTCTTCAGTGACTTGTTCCTCCTGACAATATGTCTGAAGCATGAGAGATGAAGTTTGGCCATCTTGGCCTCCAAGGAGCACTATGGCTGCACTTGTTCCAACAAAGATATGTTGGTTCTT
>NW_006408534.1:31301749-31304503 GCF_000296735.1 Chrysochloris asiatica
GTACCAACTTGATGGCACCTAACAACAACAAATCCAAGCATAATATTACTTTGGGATTGAATAATATGATCTATATTGAACTCTTTTTACCCCTTTATGATAAACTGATTAGAGACTAATGAGAAAATATAATATTTTTTTAAATGTAGAGTATTTTTAAAATGATTTGGAGTTTCTGGTTCATTATGAAGAACTAACATACATATTTACCACCACCACCTTCCTTCCCAATTTCAAATAACAAAATTAAGAATTAGGACATATAATAATAATACTATAGAAAACAGAAATATAACCACCAGCATGCAAGGAATTATAATAAATTTATGAAAGATAGAAGACAGATTAAATCAAACTAATAACTAACACAGTCCAGGTGTGGTGCTATAAGATAAGCACCAACTGCTCTTTGGAAATAGTATACAGGATTGATGAGTCAGAACCAACTTGATGACACTTAACAACAACAATAGCTAACACAGAAGGGAGAAAATGAATGACTAGAGCAGAAGAGGAAATGTTTGCAGTAGAGATGAGATTTGTTTTCCCTATTGGAGTCATAAACATGTTCCAAACAGGTATGGAAAACCACGAATTACAGAGTAGCATCTATGATAGGTAATAATAGAACTCTGTGGAACACTTGAGATACTCACTCTTTATTTCCTATACAGAACAACTTGTGGTTACTTGACTATAGACAGAGTACACTAGGTTCTATAGAAATTGAATAATTGTCAGGGGAAAGTGCTTGGTGTCAAATATAAGAGCAGGCTTCAGAATAAAATACTTCTCTTTTGATAGGTTGGTGGGAGGTAGGAAGATACAGGAAAGGCAGTCTGCTCATGCAATCCAATTCCAATCTTGCCAATCACTGCATTATGCAAATTGGTTGCACAAGACCTCATTAAAGTGATCAAGGGTAAAGATAATCAATCCATTTGAGGATTAAGATGGGCCTGACCCAAGTCATGGAGTTTTCAATAACTCATGTGCACATTAAAGTTGTACATTGAATAAGGAAGACCAGAGAAGAATTGAAGAATTTGAATTATAGTGTTGGAGAAGAATATTGAAAGTATAATGGAGTGCCTAAAGAAAAAACAAATCTGTGTTGGATGAAGTGTAGTCAGAATGCTCCTTAAAAGCCAGGATGGCCAGACTTCACCTCTCATACTTTGGCTATGTTATTATGAGGGACCAGTCCCTGGAAAAGGACATCATGTTTGATAAAGTGCAGGGTCAACAAAGAAGAGAAAGACTCCCAATGAGAGAGTTTGACACAGTGGCAACAATAGGCTCAAATGTAACCATTGTAAGCATGACCCAATACCAGCCATCTCCATTCTGGTGTGTGTAGGGTTACTATGAGTTGCAACTGATTTGACGACACCTAGCAACAACAGCAACAATCAACACAAGCATGTGCACTCATACACAGTTCATAACCAGTCTTTTCATTCAAGAGAAAGGTGTGCTGAGGGAAACAAGCAACATATTACTGGAATAAACCCTTGACAGTCATCTATATCAATCAAGGAATTCTTAATTCTAAAATAGGAATAAACAACTCATAATTGCACTACATTTGAGGGGAAAAACATAAGAATAGAATACTTCAAATATAAATAACAGAATTCTAGGAAACAAACGAGAATAGACAACTATAATTTTTACCATCAGAGAGATTTTAGATAATATTGAAATTATTTTAAAAGTAGAAATAACTAAAAAGGAATTCTTGGAGATTAAGAAGTTATTTGAAATTTATTAATAACCACAATTGACAAAATTCAATAGAAAGTAAGAAAGATAAAATCAGGAATAAGTCCCAGAATACAGAACAAACCAAATTTTAAAAGAAAAAAATATGAAAGAGAAAACATGGAATACCAACTGTGGATATTCACATAAATGATGATTCAGAAAAAAAGAAGAGAGAAGATCAAAGAGGAAAATTGACAAAAATGTAAGAGAATTAAAATCCCAAGAGGTATGTCTTTGGGACCAGCAAAGATCAAGAAGAAGACTGAATGAAATATTAAAAGAAGATCCATATTTGTATGCACACATCCTTTTTGAAAACAAAAAGTCCGTCTTAGAGAAAGAAAGATATTTAACAACAACAACAAAGTGAATCAGTTTCTCAACAGACTTGTTGTTAGCAACATTAGATACCAAAAGATAATGGAAAATTCCTTAAATTTATATAGACAGTCTCATTTATACAAGAATGCAAAGAGTGACTTATTATCAACTACTGGGAGAAAAAAACTTGTGAGTATAATGCAGCACAACAAAGATAGTATCAACAGTGTATATACACACCAAAAAGGAAAACATAAATTTCTAAAGCAAATTTATAAAGAAAAAAAATAGTCCTGTCAGAGTACAATTCACTAGGTAGAAAAAGCAATCAGTCAAATGGGGCTAATAGATATGATTGATTAAACATGTGGATATTTTAGAGATATGGTAATGAAAGTGTGTGGTTTTTTTTATAATCAAGGGTAAAACCAATTGGAAAGACCAAGAAAAACATAAAAGAGTATATTAAATTTATGAGTTAGATAAAGCAAACTGAAAAGGGTCATGATTTGAGATATTTAATGAACAAAAGGAAATAAAAAATCACATGTTAAATGTGTTGCTGGAATCTCTGTCTTTTATCCACACACTTTTAGTGACAAAGCATTCAATTTCTTTTCTTTATTGGTCTAGATATAATACTTAATCTAATAATGAATAATGCAT
>NW_006408534.1:31305661-31306904 GCF_000296735.1 Chrysochloris asiatica
TGGAGGGTCAGAAACAAAGAGCAAGATCTACCAGCAAGATGGATTGTCCAAGTGATAGCAACAATGGGCTCAAGCATATGCCCAGGACTGGGCATGTTTTGTTCTGTTGTACACAGGGTCGCTATGAGTTGGTACCAACTCGATGGAACCTAACAACAACAACAATGGGTAAATAATGTAGTAAAGCTATGAACAATATTTAAAATTCTGTTACTAACTACTAGAATAACAAAAATCAGAAAAGGTTAAAAATGATTATTAGTAGTTGCAGTTGAACTGTTCCATAGTATTATCAAGGATGTGATCATTTGGAATCAGATCAACAGAACTGTCTTCCAAGGTACCTCTGGATGAGTTTGAGCTGCTAACCTTCCAATAAGTAGTTGAGAACTTATCTGTGTGTGCCAGTCAGGGACTTCTTACAAATGATTGCCAAAATGGAATGAACATGATGAGAGATTTAGCTTTTTCCTACTTTAACGTTCTTTGCTTTCAAAAAGTTTTACCACCTACATGAATTTACTTTTGTAATAATGGTGGTGGTGGTGGTATGCCATCAAGTTGATTCTGACTCATAGCGACCCTGTATAGTTTCTGAAGCTGTAAATTTTTATGGGAGCAGAAAGCCTCATCTTTCTCCTCGGGAGTGACTAGTAAATTAGAGCTTCTTTTGTTTAGCACGCCAACGCATAGCCCCTAATGATTGCAACAAAAAAATGTAAGTGACTTTCTGTAAGGAGAGATGAAAGTACTATTTATTGATTCATTTAGGCATTACGTACATTATCTCACTTAATCTTCATGTTGTTGTTGTTAGGTGCTGTCTTGTCAGTTCCGGCTCATAGTGACCCTATGCACAGCGGAAGGAAACACTGACAGAGCTGTCTCCATCCTCTCAATAGTTATTGTTCTTGAGTCCATTGTTCCTGCCACTAGGTCAGTCTATCTCATTGGGGTTCTTCCTCTTTTTTGATGACCCTCCCTTTTAGCAGCCATGGTGTCCTTCCTCAGGGACTGGTCCTTCCTGACAATCTGTCCAAATAAGGAATTCTCACCATCCGCACTTCTCAGGAGCATTAAATTTATACTTCTTCTAAGACAGATGTGTTTTTTCTTCTGGTGGTCCATTGTTATTGTTGTTGTTCAGTGCTGTCAAGTCGGCTCCGGTCCATAGTGACCCTGTACAGGATTTCCAAGGAGTGGCTGGTGAGCTTGAACCACTGACCTTGCAGTTCAAACTACC